>NW_005200507.1:539624-641617 GCF_000372725.1 Emiliania huxleyi CCMP1516
CCCCGACGCCGCCACCGCTAGCCCTTCGCGGAAGTGGCGTGGGGGGAGGAGGCGCACAGGGGCGAGTGCGTGGTGGTGGGGCGAGGGCCTGGGCGGTGGCTCGCCCGTCTTGCGCCGCTTGACGAGGAGGGAGTGGAGCCAGCCGAGGACGACGTGCACCCGCTCAGTCGACCGCTCGAGGGAGTGGCGCTCGCAGGGCTCGAGGCCGCCGAGCACGTCGACCGGGTTGCGACGCGCGAAGTCCGCCTCGTCGTCCGCGAGCCCGTCGAACCACGACGCCGCCGTGTAGCTCTGGTGCCTCTGCTCGCCCGGCCGGCGGGAAGGAGAGCGGGCGCGGAGCGAGTCGAGGCTTCGGTCGCAGCGGAGGGTGTGGATCGCCGTCGCGTGGAGCAGCGAGCCAAGGTGGAGCAGGCAGCGCGCGAAGGCCGCCGACTCCTTCTCTCGCAGCTTCGCCTCGTCGTCCGCCTCCTCGTCCATGTACGCCGACATGAGGATGGCGTCGCACCACTTGCTCGCCATGCTCTGCACCGCGGAGCGAGCCTCCCAGTAGCGGCCGAGGCTCTGGTTGAGCCGCATCACGAGCCCGAAGCCCGAGGCGAGCAGGATCGCCGAGTACGCGTACGTGTGCATGAAGATGAAGTCGTTGTCTGAGTTGTTCCCTTCGATGCCGTCTTGCGGGTTGCCGTTTGCGCAAAATGAGGGCCACACCTGGCAGCCGACCTGGGTGTGGAGCACGGCCGCGTAGCCGCCGGCGAGCGTAGCCCACGGAAGCGTGCGCACCAGCGCGCTCCCGCGCAGCGATAGCATCAGCGGCACGTCGGCGATCATCCCCTTTCTGTACGTGCGTGCCGGTCGGGCGCGCTCGCGCAGCTTCGAGCCGCCCGGGGCCGGAGCAGCAAGCGCTTCCTCAGACACGATCGTCAGCCCGTGCGGCAGCTCACCGGACGCGATCGACGCGTCCGGCGACTCGCGGGAGGGCGACTCCATCACAGACGACCGGCAAGCAGCGAAAGTCGATCGGACACACAGCTTCGACGAGAAGCCGCCGACGTGATGCAAAACGGCGCTCTTCACGGCTAGCTTTACAGAAGATCACAACCCGCCGAAAGCTTGGCGCAACCCGGGCCCGAAATGGCGTCACGCAAAAGCAGAAGCCGGGCCCGAAATCGCGCGCACACAGTCACGCAACACGCGGGGTCCCAGGGAAGGCGAGCAAAAACCTTATCGCGCGCGCTAGACGCCGACTCGGAGGCTGCAACAAAACAAACCTCCGGAGCACCGGTCACTCAGGCCTCAGGGCGCGCAGCCGGAGAGAGAGGGAGGCGCTCAATCCCGCACGCGGCGAGCGCCCCCATCATCTCCGCCTCCATACGCATCCTCCTCCTGCCAGCTTGAGCGCCTCCTCCACGCCCGTGCCCGCGCCCGCAGAGCGTCCGCACCGCAGCGTCCTCGCCGGGCGGTGGCTGCGGCCGCAGCTGCGGGCACTTGGAGCACTTGGAGTGCAGCCGGCTACATGTGTATCGCTGGCAACCTCATGTCACACCCACGGGCTATAGCAGCAGCCGCAGCAGAGGCAGCAACAGCGGCAAAAGCAGCGGTAAGCCGCTACACGCAAGCAACACAAATCTCTCTCTGTCTCTCGCAAGCACAGTCCACAGATGACAACAAAATCTCTCTCTCTCTCAGATGACACACAAAACATGAGTTGTTTGGTATTGCTAAATCTCCCGCTCTCTCTCTCTCTCTCTCTCTCTCTCTTTCTCTCTCTCTCACTCACTCTCTCTCTCTCTCTCTCACTCACTTTTTGTTGTGTCAGAGGGTTGTCCCTTTTTTCATGTTTTTGTGTTGTTGTCTCTCGCAGTTGTCTCACTCAGGAGAGAGAGATTTTTGAAATCAACAAGAAATCACGACTCTCACAGTGATTTGGGCTCGGCAGCTTGAGCACTTGAGCACTTGATAGGGTCGATTCCGCGCATGGTAGCTACGGGACCCCTCGATCGTCTCGCCCACCCTCACTGGTGGCTCGGCAGCTTGTTAGCCCTCAGCCGAAGCTGGGGCCGGTCCCGTAGCCGAGAGAGCCCGCGCCGATGAGTTCGACGCGGTCGGGGGGCCTGCGGGGGGCCTTGCGGAGAGGCCACAGCGAGATGGCGATCGCTATACTTCATGGTGCCCTAAGACAAAGTGGGGCTGGCTGACTAGCCAGAGGTCGATACTCTGGACGACCCATAGGATGCCACGAATGCCTGAGGGAGAGGGAGGCGAGGCCAGAGGCAGACTCAGCTGCTCTCGGGTGATCTCGCGTTGGAGAGAGATTCTCTCGCGTTGGTGGGTGGCTGAAGGGATACCCATCGCTGAGCCGACGATGCTTATGGGTAGCCCCAGGGTGGCGCCCACCCCCATACCCTCAGGCACTTGCCTGCGCCCTGGCCGCGCATGCCGCGCACGCGTGCGCACGCGCGCGCACGCCGCGCACGCGCGCGCACGTGCGCGCGCGCGCGCGTGCGCGCACGTGTGCGCACGCGGCACTACGCGGCACTACGCAGCACTACGCGCCCGCGCGCGCACGCCCGCGCACGCCCGCGCACGCCCGCGCACGCCCGCGCACGCCCGCGCGCACGCCCGCGCGCACGCCGCACTACGCGGCACTGCCCAGGTTCCCTCACGCTCAGATTCCTTCACGCTCAGATTCCCTCACGCTCAGATTCCGTGCAAGGGGGTGCCGAGGTATGCCGCAGGCCGGGAGGGTAGCGCATGTGCGGCTGACTCGAGGCCGCGTAGCCACTCCACACGACGCGTCCCACTGCGCTCCAGATTGTCAGGTTGAAGGAGGCCTGCACCGAACCACGGTCGGTGTGCTGCGGCGCCCACGAGAACACCGGAGTGCTTCCGTGAGGCAGAGCAAACTTTGGGCCGGCGAACCAGTCGGAGCTCGACGCACGGAGACGGATAGGTGGGAACAGCGGCAGCAAGGAGTTCAGAGGCGTCATCAACAAGGCCGCAGTCATGTGGCTCAGGCCTCGCAGGTGTTGTCAAGTGCTCCAAGTGCTCTCAACCTTTCTCACAGCACGCTGGGCGCCGCCACAGTTTGGGGGGCACACGAGCGGAAAAGAATTTGAGTTGGGTGTGGCTGCAGAAGCAGCGCATCTCAGTCGTTCTTCACACGGCCATCGCAGAGCAGATTGTGAATGAGCTTGCCTGCGGCGAGGGCGGTCGAGTGCACGGAGCTAAGTGCCTCGCCGTCCTCGCGGGAGTCGCTTAGGCGGCTCCCGTGGTGTACCTGTGTTAGTGCCAGTGCGCGCCAGTCCCGTGCCCAGTGTTGTGTGAGCGGAAAAGAATTTTACAACGAAACTCCCTCGCAGTGTGCGGAAAAGAATTTTCAACGACTCCTTCGCACGTCTCCTTAAAATCCCTGTGTGGTGGCGGCGTGCCGTCCTCCCATCCCTCCCTTGGGTTGTCTGTTTTCTTTCTTTCTTTTTACACTAGGCACGGGACTGGCGCACACTGGCACTAACACAGGGAGAGAGTCCTCTCTCTCCCCAACACAGGTACACCACGGGAGCCGCCTAAGCGACTCCCGCGAGGACGGCGAAGAATTTTAGAACACTCTGCCTCCTCCCTCCCTGCTTCCCTCCCTCCCTCCCTCCCTCCCTCCCTCCCTCCCTCCCTCCCTCGCTCGCTCGCTCACAAACAAACAAACAGGACAGAGAGAGATTTTTAGCAATACCATCAATACCAAACAAATCTAACACCCAGTGTAACAGAGCTGGAGCGACGCTGACCGAGTGCGTTGGGTGTGGGTGCGATTTGCGGGCCGCAGCATTTCTCCCAATTAATGAAAGCTTGATTCCTAATTTTCGTATAAGTTCCGGGAGAAACGTGCGTCCGCTGAGCGCGCTCAGAGGCTGGCGCCTGAGAGGAGTCTACACTAGAGAAAGGGAGAGGGGCGGGTGTTCTCTAGGCCCTAGAGAGAGAGCACAAGCACATACATGCGCGAATCGCTCTCGGCTCTGCTTGCGGCGACGCTGCCACAGGCCGTGGCGGTGATTCCCGGGTCCGCGCGGTACTTCCCTCCCCCGGCGCCCAGCTACACGCAGCAGCCTTCCGCCGTCAAGCCAACGGAGCTGTCTTTCGCCGGTCGCGCATCGGGCCCGGAGCTAACCCAGCCCAGCCTCACTAGCGAGGCCACGCGGCTTCGCAGTGACCTGCTTCGAGGGTACGACCGGTTGGCTGCTCCCATCACCACCGTCGGCGTACAGATACGCTTCTTCAAGGTGGAGGGAGTCCGGGCAGCCGAGGGCTCGATGCGGCTCAAGATCTGGCTCCGCCTGACGTGGTCCGACGAGCGGCTCCGGTGGAATGCGGCCGAGTATAGCAACCTCAGCTACGCCGTCTTCGGCGAGCACGAGGTTTGGGTCCCCGACATCCAGCCCTACAATACCATGGTGGGGATAAGCAACACGCTCGATGCCGTCGCCATGACAGTCTCTCCGGACGGCTCTGTGTTCTGGAGCCGGCCAGGCATGCTCGACGTCATGTGCAAATTTTCGGGGCTAGTCGCCTTTCCCTTCGACACGCTCTCGTGTGTGATTGAGATGGGTGGCTGGTCCCTCAGCGGCAATGTGCAGAACATCACCCTCGAAGACGGCGGCTACGTCTTCTCGAGCCAGGAGGAGTCGGCCGGCACGTCGTACCAGGAGTACACTATCAAGTCGATCGAGGTCTCCCGGGAGACTTACTTTTACCCGTGCTGCCCCGATGAGCCGTGGCCGATTCTCAAGTACTTGGTCAACCTGGACCGCGCGCATGAGTACTATACCACGCTCGTCATCTGGCCGTCTGTGCTGCTGACGTACTGCTCCATGGGCGTCTTCTTCATGTCATGCGAGGTGGGCGAGCGCCTCTCGTACGGAATCACGCTGCTGCTCGCGGCGGAGGTGACCAAGGTAGTGATGGCCAACTTCCTGCCCGTCTGTGGAGAGCTGCTGTGGATCGATCTCTTCACAGTGGTCTGCTCCGCCTTCAGCGTCCTCTCGCTCATCGAGTCGTTGGTGGTGCTCTCCCTTGCGTACCACCGAAAGAAGTACATCCTTCCGAGATGGATAGTGCTTATGTGCCGCCTCGCCCTCGGCTACGACCCCGCCGGACGCACGGTGCTGGCAGACGAGACTGTGCTCACAGGCGGCGTCGATCCTGATGTGGAGCCGTGCGCCGGCCCGATCTACCGCAGCCTCACGCGGAGTGGCGCGGGACCAGGCAGCAGCGAGGGACCAGGTAGCGTGTGGCTGCGCGGCGCGGGCTTGTCGGGCGCGCAGAGCACCGTCGACGCGCAGGTAGTCGCTTCGCGCCTGGCCTTCTACGAGAGCCTCTTCTTTAGAATCGACGCCGAGGCCGACGGCTACTTGGGCCTCGAGGATATGAGCCGCTTCCTCTCTTTCATCTTGGTCGAGTGGGAAAGCGAAGCTTGCACGCGTGTGTGTAAGCTGGCGGACTTGAATCAGGATGGCCTCATCGTCCGGAGAGAGTTTGTCGAGCTTTGCGCTACCGTCCTCGCCGACGAGCCCATCCCATACGTGGAGCAGGCGGCCGAAAACTTCTTGCACGCGCAGGAGCTCACGCAGCGGCGGAGCCGGGCCCACTGGGCTGGCGCCGCTCAGCAGGTCGACCGCCTCGCACGGCTGACGCTCCCCTTCCTGTACACTACCTCCCTGCTCGTCCTCTTCCAGCTCGACCTCTCCGACCCATACCTTAGCGACCCCGGCGCGCGCATGATTGTTGGCATCGGGGTACCTTCCATGTCGACGGCTGGGATCATCAAGTCGCTCGTCCCCACTTTTGTCGTCCTTCTGTGCATTGTCGGCTGGCTGGGCATTCGGAGCTACGCTCGCCAGAGGAAGCTGCTGCGCAAGCAGCCCACGCGCGACGAGATCCGGCTGCGCAACGGTGCGAGGCCGCGGCAGCTACCAAACAGGCTCGAGTTTCGGCGCGCCTTCGATTCCCTTGGGGTGAGGATCAGGAGCAGCACGAGCACCTCTAGACGAGCGGCGGCCGGGCTGCGGCCGACGGCAGTCCCGGCGCTGTCTGAGGACGACGACGAGCAGGTGGGGGCTGCGGAAAGCGCAGAACAGTGCAGCGTATCTGTACCATGTCCCCTGTAGTGGCACGCACATGCCTTGATATGTGCACCATCTGTACCATGCCCATGTAGTAGCGCGCATGCGCGCGCTGATATGTGCACAACGTAAAGTATGCATGATTATAATAAAATAACAGTCACACAGCAGAGACGGTACTCGGTAGAGCTAGAGGGATGGAGTGAGATCTTGCGGGGCAGGGCGTAGGCTAGCGCGTGAGGGCGCAGGCAAGTGCCCGAGGGTATGGGGGTGGGCGCCACCCTGGGGCTACCCGTAGCATTGTCGGCTCAGTGATGGGTATCCAAGGACCCGATGGTCCTGTCTCTCTCACTCATCAGATGAGAAGGAGGAGAGACAGCAACGACAGTCAGGGCCCGAAATCATGTTCATGTCATGTGCATGCTCCCCTTTCGAGAACCTTTCGTATCGGAAAAGAGAAAAGTAGCACCCGGGAGTGCGTTGCCGTGACACTTTGCCTCGCTTTGCCTTCCGCCTAAATCTGCACATCCTGACGATGCCCGACGCAGAGGAGCCGCAGCCCACGTACGAGGACCTGCAACGTGAGAACGAGGAACTGAAGGTTCCGCCCAATCACAGTACCCACCTCATTCGCCGAACGCGCCGGCCGCTCAACCAAAACACCCTCTCGTTGCAGGCAAAGGTTTACGCCGCGCAAGTCACCAAGCCCCCCCGCGAGCGCCAGCGCGGCGGGATGAACTCATTCAGCGATCCGACGGACACCTCTTGCGTTTGCGGCTGCACAATCGCATAGCTCTCACGCCAAACTCTCTCGCACACGAGCTCTTCGCTGTCGACGTCTTTCCCTCGAGATGCTCCACGGACCTCCGGACGAAGCCAGGACTCGTCGCCCAGGGACACTCGGGAACACACCGTGTCAGTCCGATAGAGTGACTCATAACTCACTCTTCACTCGTCACTGTGTCTCTCACTGTCTATATATATAGTCGTGTGTGTATAGTGTGTCGTCAAGAGCGAGAGAAGATATAGTTCCCTGGGCCAGTCTCACGCGCTCGAGACATACAAAAACATGCACCTGATTTAAGGCAGAGGCACCTCAACGGGAGAGGCGGCAGGCTCGACGGGCCTCTTTCCTGCGCCTCGATGCCGTCACCTCCCGTCCCACGCGCTGCCTGGTGTGCCTCCGCCCGTCATCCGCGCGACGTGGTCCCGCATGCTCTCGTGCCTGCCGCGGCGCGGGCCGTGCGGAGTGAGGTTGTGCCGCGCGCGAGGGCGGGCGGCGGGGCGCACTGCAGATCCGTCATCCCCCCGAGCATGAAGGGCGGCTCGTCAAAGGCCTTGGTGGAGATGGGCGCATCCTGAGAGCGGAGAAGCGGGAGGCTGGGCGAGGGTACGGCTTGCGTCGCGCGGGCGGCTGGCACGCCTGCTGCAGCACGCGGTCCCACCAGCCCGGCGACGCCTTGCGGAGCGTGACGACGAGCTCGCGGCCGCCCTCGGCGTCGTCGTCGAGCTGCCACTCGCACTCATCAGGAAGCACCTGACGGTGCGAGGTCCGTGGGCCTCGCGGGCCGGGAGCGAGGCGTGTGCGGCGAGGCGCCTGCGCGCTCAGCGTGCCGTCCATGCAGACCTCGGCATTCACCGCCACCTTGAGGCTCGCCGACTTGAAGTCGACCCGAACAGCTCGACCCTTTGTGCCGGTCGCCACCCGCAGCTTCAGCACCACCTGCTCGTCCCTGTCCTGCAGCCAGCGGCCCCATAGCGAGATGCCGCCCTTGGCGTCGTCGAGCGGATCT
Source organism: Emiliania huxleyi CCMP1516 (assembly GCF_000372725.1). Classification (NCBI taxonomy): domain Eukaryota; phylum Haptophyta; order Isochrysidales; family Noelaerhabdaceae; genus Emiliania; species Emiliania huxleyi. Next base: position 547,528 of record NW_005200507.1, read on the forward strand.
GAGAGGTCGGGGGAGATGGCCATACACACCAGCGCGCGAGCAAGGTAACCAAACGCCGGGGTTCGGGCTCATGCTGGTAGGGAGCTAGGTGCTTGATACCGTATGGCAGCCCCCCTGCCCACAGGCTGGGGCGACGAGCGCGGAGCCATCTGCGCGCGTGGCGGGGGCGGCGGGATGGCTGATGTCGATTATCAGCAGCCAGCCATGCACATGCATCATGCTCCGACCAAAAGCTGCTGCTTCGAGCCGCGGCCGACTCTGCCACCGCGGCTGCGGCTGTCATGCTGTTCAGAAGACCGGCGCATGATATGCGGCCTCCCTGCGGATGCTGCCGGCGAGCCTGGCGGTCCGCTGCACTTCAAGAGCAGCTGAGTCTGCCTCCGCCCTCGCTCGTCCCCCTTCACCTTCCGGTCGGTGAGTCGCCCTGCCCCAGTCGTCCAGATATAGCCAGCTCAGCCGGGGCGGGCGGAATGGCTGCGGCGCGCGAGCTTCCAACCATCCCTACTCATCAGGATGGCTGCCCTGTGTGGTTGTATTGGGTATTGCAGCCATCGGGCTCTGGAGGCTATGAATGGCTGCACTGTAGCTAACTCAGCCATCCATCCTGAAGTAAGATGGCTGCGCAGGAGCCTTCACAGCCATGTCCATACTGCTGTCATATTCCGAGGTCGGCCGCCAGAACGCAAGACGGGGTTCGGGTTCATCTCGTGATTTTGGGACCACACATATGCCACTGCCGCCCAAAATGCCGCACTTCCGACCTCTCCCCAGGTCGCGCAGCGAAGCGAAATGCCGTAAACGACATGAATCAAACGCAAAATGTCCATCGTTGCATCGCACTTGGAGCACTTGCATCGCACGACATACGTCTTCAGCTGTTTTTCAGCACTCCAGGCGCTGCCTTTGGACTGCATTGTGTGTTGTTGTTGTGTTGCCCCTCTCTGGTTGGTGTGACTGATCGTTGGACGTTTGCTTAGAATGGAGGAGGATCTTATGAAGCGTCGTCTCCTTTACACTTCATCACGTGTTAGTTCTCACTATATAGCAAAACGCGGGCCTGGATGTTCATAGCATCGGGCACGAATCGGCACTCCCAAAGCGTAATTCCAGAGCTCCCTGCCACGCTTGGAGAGGCCGATTCGGCCGGCCACGCTGCGCCGCCGGCTCGCTGGAGATGTGGCCAACCTCGGTTGCGCCGGCCAGCACCGGAGCCCCCGCCGCTCCCGCCGGCACACCGGGAGTGGGGGCTCCGCTGGCCGACCAGGCGGGGCGTGGGGGGCTCCGTTCGCCCCCCGAGGCGGCGCATACGTTTGCCGAGCCCGCCTCCGGGCTCCGGACCCCGTGTTGTGTGTAGAGAGAGAGATTTTTAGCAATACCAAACAATTCTGACACTCACACATCATTTGGGGCCGGGAGCCGTGTTAGCGTGTTTGTTTTGTTTTTGCGTGTACGAATGTCAACAAACAACAACAAACAACACCACCTGGCAACCCTGTCTGCACGTCTCGCGCGCGCGTGAACAGGGCTCCAGGCCCCAAATGACGTGTGAGTGTTAGATTTGTTTGGTATTGCTAAGAATCTCAACAAACAAAATCTCTCTCGAATTTGTTTTGTTCTCGAATGTCACTGTACGATTTCGGGCCCGCGGGTTGTGTGTGGCCCACCCCCCTGCGCGCGGGCCTTCTAAATGCCTGCGGGTAGTCTCCCCCCATCCCCAGGGCCTCGACGACGACGACGACGAACCTCCTCAACCTCTCATAGACCAGCGCAAAGCGCGGGACGTAGTTTCTTCTCAATCAAGGCGCTGTGGTTGAGACTCCCGTCGAAGAAACGCGCAGCGGGCAACGTGACACAGGTAAAGGTGATCGCGAAGCTTCCCCATCCTGGGCACAAGAGCTCACATCCGAGAGAGAGAGAGAGAGAGACCACCACACTTCCCGCGACGAGCACGCCGCCTCCCGGAGAACAACGAGATCTGCGATTCCTGGCTCGCAATCCGCATCGCGGCCGCGGGTCGAAAACCCCTACCGACATCAGCCTCCTTTTGCCCACCCCGTTAGGTCCACATTATGTCGAAGAGGGAGGAGTACCCGGGCGACGACAACTATTCCTCTGTCAACCACGTCGCGGACGCCTTGGAGACGCCGGCGACGGCTGGTCACGATGCAGAGGCTGACCCGTTCGCAGAGGAAACCGGGTCTGAGCCAAAGTCGGTGCCCGAGACGCCGGACCAGGAGAGCGGGATGGTGGGAGCGGCCACGAAATCCAGCGGGGCGAAGCGGCGGAAGGGGAAGAAGCCCATCTCGGAGCTCGCGCCGCTCGAGTTCTCCGGCCGCTTCGCGGGCGGGCTCCGCGCCGACCTGCTGCGCCGCGTGCCGCTCTACGTGTCGGACTGGACCGAGGCCTTCACCGGCGGCAATTGCATGAAGACGACCGCCTCCATCTGCTTCCTCTTCTTCGCCTGCCTCTCGCCCGCCGTCACCTTCGGCGCCGCCTTCGCCGACGCGACCGACAACCAGCTCGGCGTCATCGAGACGATCATCTCGTCTGGCATGTCGGGCCTCATCTACTCCTTCCTCTCGGGCCAGCCCCTCTGCATCCTCGGCGCGACCGGCCCCGAGCTCGCCTTCCCCGTCGTTTTTTACGAGATTTGCCAATGGGGGGGGGTTCCCCCCCCCCCCCCCCCCTCCCTCCCCGCACCCCGGCCCGCCCGCCCCCTCCCCCCTCTCACCCCTCCCCCCCTTCACCCCCCCCCCCCCCCGGCAGATGGAGGTCGACTTCCTGGCGGCGCGCGTCTGGCAAGCGCTGTGGTGCTCGCTCTTCACGATCATCGTCGCGCTCTTCGACCTCTCGGCGTGCATGAAGGTGTGCACAAGGTTCACCGAGGAGATCTTCTCCTTCCTCATCTCGATCATCTTCATCGTCGGCGCCTTCACCACCCTCATCAAGCTCTACCTCGCCGACCCCGACGTCGAGGGCGACGACCCGGCGGCGCCGGCCAACCGCGCAAAGGCCTTCCTCGGCACGCTGCTCGGCCTCTTCACCTACTTCACCGCCATGTGGTGCCGCGCCTTCCCCAAGCGCAACGAGACGACGCCGCTCGTCCGCAAGCTCGTCGCCAACTACGGCGTCACCCTCTCCATCCTCCTCTACTCGGGCATCAACTACGGCTTCCGCGACGTCGACGTGCCCTGCCTCGACATGCCGGACGAGATTGTGCCCACCGCGACGCTCAACGGGACCGGCGAGTCGCGCGGCTGGTTCGTCAACCCGTTCGGGGACGAGACCGCCTCCGGCTACGACACGCCCGGCGTCGGCTTCATCTTCTTCGCCGCCGTGCCGGCGCTCGGCCTCGCCGTGCTCGGCTACCTCGACCAGAACCTGACGACGCTGCTCATCAACCGCAAGGACCACAACCTGAAGAAGGGCGGCGCGTACCACCTCGACCTCCTCGTGTGCGGCATCTTCATCTACCCCATCTGCGGCTTCTTCGGCCTCCCCTTCACGCACGCCGCGACCGTCCGCTCGATGTCGCACCTCATGTCGCTCATGACGCGCGAGGACTCCACGAACGAGCACGGCCAGACGGTCTCCAAGGTGACCAACGTGGTCGAGCAGCGGGTGACGCACCTGGGCATCCACTGCCTCCTCCTCGCCGCGCTCGGCCTCTCCGCGGTGCTCACCAAGATCCCGAAGGTGGTCCTGGCGGGCGTCTTCCTCTACATGGGCGTCACGGCGCTGCCAGGCGTGCAGCTGTACGAGCGGCTCTGGCTGTGGCTCATCTGGGACCCGAAGAAGTACCCGCAGTACGACTACGTGACCCAGGTGGCGCGCAAACCGCTCCACCTCTATACGCTCTTCCAGTTCTCCTGCCTCGCCGTCCTCTACGCCCTGACCAAGGTGCCAAACCCGTACATCTCGGTCATCTTCCCATTCTTCATCGCCTTCCTCCCCCTGATCCGCAAGCTGGTGCCAAAGTGCTTCCCCTCCGTCTGGAGCAAGGAGGACCTCAAGGCGCTCGACAAGTAAACAGGGATGGGAGCCGTCCGGAGGCCGCGCTCGCCCGCTCGCGTGGCCCGGGCACCGAAGCGCTGCTACTATATGCGCTCTAACGCCCGCGGCTCGCCGCGCGAGCATGTATTACCGTATGTACTGCTGTGTGTGAGCGATGCAATGACCAATGTCCTCTGGGGGGAGGCGAGGGCCCTAGGGGGTACCCATGCGGGGGGGAGATGGGGTCCCCCAGCCCGCCGCAGGCGCCGATTTTTTGGACATTTTTTCTTTTTCGCGCGATTTTTTACTTGTTTTCATGGGAATTCGGCGTACTTGCGGCCATGCTATCACGCCTTGCGACATCCTTTCGGCGCTGCTGACCATGCCATGCTGCTCAACTGACCGCCTGCATAGCTTGCGGCCTTAGTCTTCGGCATTCAGTGACGACCTGATCGTACGGCCAGTAGGAAGGTGTCCTTCCAGCGCGTGCACGCTTCTGACGCAATGCGCGTCACAAACTGCCTCGGATTGGCTGCTGGCACTCTCGAGGCTATGCCTACACAGCCTCGCGCGCATGGGCAGTCAAGAGGGACCATGCACCTTCTCAGGACAGCGCCGGTGCCTCTCTCTTGGACCGGCAAACGTGGTGGTCTCGTGTCACCGATGTGGGACCAGTGCGGCATCGCGCCATCGACAGCTCTGAACTGCGCCTCACCACTGACCGGGAAGGCCGCCAAGTGGGTCAGCACCGGTCGCACATTGTGGCAGCAGTCAGCAGCGCATGTCTGATAGTTAGAGCAGCAGCGTCAGGGTCGCAGGGTCGGATCGTGTCAAGCCTCTCGCCCGGCCGGCCGTGTGCAGACGTCGGCCTGGGTCTGCTGTCTGGAGTGATCTGTCGGCGGTCAGTACGACCGATCAGGTCGGAGTTTTCTGATGGTTGGAGGGTCTATCTGTATGTACTCCTCGAGATCTCTCCAAATCTGCCCTCTGATTAACCTAGCTTAATCGGGAAGTCGGTGCTAGTAGAGACTAGTAGAGCCGGGCCCCGTTTCCGCACTGCGGCGCGGCGCACGGTGCCTCCGGGGGCCCCCGCCTCCCCCCAGAGCCAATGTCGCGGTGTGTCGAGTGTCGTGCGTGTGTCGACTGTGGTGCGGCGCATGGGCATGCCTAGACTCATGGTATGTACTTCTTGACCCGGGAATCAGCTGGGTCGCAAAAAACGGAAGTGCACGCGATCGCGACACTGCACACTCACTCGACGAGCCCCGTCTCTCTGTGCAGATAGAGGCACGAGTGTAGGGATAATGGATAGAGAGGGAGAGACAGAGAGAGAGCGAGAGAGAGAGGGAGAGGGAGAGAGAGAGAGAGAGCGGAAGAGCCCGCCACACCGGCGGGAATATCGTCATCGACACACACAGCAGGAAATAGTCGGGGGCAGGCAGTCCCGGCGGCAAGAGTGCAAATGCTTGCCCGGACCGCCCGCCCTCGCATGGCACGCATGGTTCGAGGCGCGCGCCCCTCACAAGGGGCGACGAGACGGCGCGTCGTGTGGCTCGGCCTGCGCTCGAGTACCGGGAGGCGGGTTGTGCAGCCCGAGGGCCTCCAGCGCCGTAGAGACGCGAAGCATGGTTTGTTCTGCGGGGCTGGGCCCGTGCCCCGGGCCCAGCAGCTGCGTCGGCGTCAGCAGCGACGACGGCGCGCAGCGCTGCTCGGTGGGAGGGGCATGCGGCTGTCCTGCCGTCTGCAGGTGCCCCCCCAGCGGCCCCGGCATCACGAGGCCCGCGCTGAGCGGTTGCGGCTCGAGCCCGGGCGGCGACCCATGCCCGGGCGGCGAGCGGTGCCCGGGCGGCTGCGGCGAGAGATGGCCGAGCGGCGACGCATGGCCAAGCAGCGGCGGCGAGGATTGCCCGAGCGGTGGCGGCGAGCCGTGCCCAAGCGGCTGCGGCGACAGGTGCCCGAGCGGCGACGTGTGCGGCGACGGCTCGGTCTGCGGCGAGATGTGCCCAATCGCGGTCGGCGCGGGCGCAAGCAGACCAAAGGGCAGGGCGGGCTCGAGGTAGGCGTCGCTGCCCGTCGGCACCAGCTGCTGCGGCTGCAGCCCCGGCGCCGTGCCGACGGGCATGCCCGCGTGCGCGAAGACGGCGAGCAGCCTCTCGAGCTGCTGCCCGCGCAGGAGCAGGTCGAAGCGCGTCGACGCGCTTCTGTACCGCAACACGTCGCTCACCGACGACTCGGGCAACGACAGGACCTGGGCGGCGCGGGACGGGGCTGGGGCTGAGCAGGATTAGTGGGCGGTGGCACGCGCGCGCGTCTCGGTCGGCGAGGGCGCGCGGCTCGGGGGCGAGGTGGGGCGGAGCTCTATATACACACATATAGCTCCACCTGCCCGGACCACGCGTGCGTCTGCAGCGGCCGGAAGCGAACCTGCGAGGCGGAGGCGGAGGCGGGGGAGAGCGGGTCCATCTGGAGGCCGCGAGAGGAGAGGCGAAAGGCTCGCGCGCGGGGGCTCGGCCGGTCTCGTCTCGCCTCCCTCCGCCCCTCCCCCTCCCCCTCCCCCTCTCCCTCCCTCCGGCTCGGTGGTCTGGCGGCGCGAGTGCCTGCACGGGGAAGCGGCCTCCCCACGCGCTCGGCACCAGGTCCATGCCGGCGGGGCAGGTCGGCTGGAAGACGCCCATGAGCTGCCGCGTCCGCACGTTGAAGAGGAAGAGGAGAGAGCTGCGGACGGGCGCGGTGGCGTTGGCGCTCTTCGATTGGCGCGCCGTGCCGGCTGACGCGAGCGAGGCACGGCGGCGGTGGCGGGGCGGACACCGCGCGTGGCGCGCGTGCGCCGTGCGCCGTGCGCCGTGCGCCGTGCGCGTGCGTGGGCGCGGGGCGGGGCGGCGCGCACGAGTCTGTGACTTTGGACAGCAGGGAGACCTGAGTCTTTGGCAGCCCGAGCAGGCATCTCGCGAGGCACTCCTGCGACGAGGCGGGGGCCGAGGGACGTGAGGGCGACTCCTCGCCGCCGGCGGCGGCGCGCGGCGTGCGCGTGGGCCGGGAGAGTCGGCTCCTGCTCCGTGACCGAGTCGCAGATGAAGATGACGCCGTTGCGCACCGCGCGAAGCCGCGAGGAGCGCGCCCGCGCCACGTCGACGCCGCAGCTGCCCGCCGGCTGCTCGCTCGCGCAGCCTCCGGCGGAGGGCTGGCGAGGGACGCCGAAGTGGTGGAAGAGGGAGACGAGCGAGCTGGCCTGCTGGTGGTCCAGCTGCAGGTCGAAGCGGTTGAAGGTTCCGTGGTAGTCGAGCACCTCGCGAAACGTGCTCTCGGGCAGCTGCAGCACGTACGGCGTCAGCAGCCGCACGCGAACCTGCAGCGGGTAGCGAGAGACGCCCGTCTCGTGGCCCCACGCCAGCGGCTCGATATTGTGCTCCGGCCAGCTCGTCGCGCGAAACACGCCAAACAGCAGCCGCGATCGCACCTGCGCGACACAATCCTGCCTGGTCAGCAGGCGGGCGCGGCGTCGGCCTCTGGCGCGCCGGCCGCCGCGGCAGCAGCAGTGTGCGCGTGGAATGGATCGCTGCGAGGGCATGGCGGCGGCCGCGCGCGCACATTGAACAGGAACAGCAGCGATTGCTCCGGCACGATGCCGCGCACGACCTGCGCCTGGGAGGCAGGCAGCCCGAGCAGCGAGCGCGCCAGGCACTCGTCCTCCGTTCGCGGGTCGCACAGGTAGACCGCGTGCGCCGCATTGGCAACCAGCCCGCCCTGGTAGGCCTGGCCGGCTGCGGCGGCGTCTAGACCAGCGCTTGGGAGGTATGCCTGGCTGCAGCTGCCTGATGAGCCGGCGCAGAGCGCCCCGCCTGACGCAGCCGCTGCGGCGGCGCCGTGCGCGGCGCCGCCGGCCGACGCCGCCGGCGGAGCCCCCACTCCCGGTGTGCCGGCGGGAGCGGCGGGGGCTCCGGTGCTGGGCGGCGCAACCGAGGTTGGCCACATCTCCAGCGAGCCGGCGGCGCAGCGTGGCCGGCCGAATCGGCCTCTCCAAGCGTGGCAGGGAGCTCTGGAATTACGCTTTGGGAGTGCCGATTCGTGCCCGATGCTATGAACATCCAGGCCCGCGTTTTGCTATATAGTGAGAACTAACACGTGATGAAGTGTAAAGGAGACGACGCTTCATAAGATCCTCCTCCTTTCTAAGCAAACGTCGAACGATTAGTCACACCAACCAGAGAGGGGCAACAAACAACAACAACACACAATGCAGGCCAAAGTGCGAAAGATAAGAGGAGTTGGAAGCGGAACAAAAAGAAACCCGGCGGCCGAATCTGGCTGGGCTCACCCACAAGCTTCCCGTGGCTCGCACATCATGCTCTCGCTCGCGCTCACGCTGCCTGCCTTCCTGCCCGGCCAGGGCATGGGCATGCGCCGCGGCGTCGCCTCCGGCGTCACGATGGCCGCCAAGCAGACGCCGCACGGCGGCACGCTCGTCGACCTCTTCAGCTCGGACGCCGCCGCGGCGGCCGCCTCTGCCGACATCAAGGTGGAGCTGACGGACCGGCAGTCGTGCGACGTGGAGCTGCTGTGCAACGGCGGCTTCTCGCCGCTCACGGGCTTCATGAACGAGGCGGAGTACAACTCCGTCGTCGAGGACATGAAGCTGCCGTCGGGCCTCATCTTTGGCCTCCCCGTCGTGATGGACACCGGCGACGCGAACGTCAAGGTGGGAAGCAAGCTGCTGCTCACCTACCAGGGCACGGACATGGCGGTGATGACCGTCGAGTCGCTCTTCACGCCCGACAAGCCCAAGGAGTGCCTCAACTGCTACGGCACCGCCTCGATTGAGCACCCCGGCGTGCGGATGGTCGCGATGGAGCGCGGCAGCACCTACGTCGGCGGCCCGCTGCAGGGCCTGGGCGTGCCCACGCGCGACTTCCCGTGCGCCACCCCCAAGGAGGTGCGGGAGACGCTGCCCGACGGCGCCGACGTCGTCGCCTTCCAGTGCCGCAACCCGGTCCACCGCGCGCACTACGAGCTCTTCACGCGCGCGCTCGACGCGCCGAACGTGGGCGAGGACGCGGTCGTGCTGGTGCACCCGACGTGCGGCCCGACGCAGGAGGAGGACATCCCGGGCTCCGTCCGCCACAAGACCTACGTCGTCCTCCAGGACGAGACGAAGGACACGCCGAGCGGCAAGCGGACGCGCTGGGCGTTTTTGCCGTACTCGATGCACATGGCGGGCCCGCGTGAGGCGATCCACCACATGATGATCCGCAAGAACTTCGGGTGCACGCACTTCATCATCGGCCGCGACATGGCCGGCTCAAAGTCGTCCGTCACCGGCGACGACTTCTACGGCGCCTTCGAGGCCCAGGACCTCGCGAAGGCGCGCGCCGACGAGCTCGGAGTGCAGGCGTGCGCCAGCCCGCCGCGTGCTCCCCTGCGCCCCGCCCTCCCCCGCCCGCCCCGACCGCCGCCCCGCCCCCTCCCCCCTCCCCCCAGGCCGTCCCCTCCCTCAACCTCGTCTGCGACCCCGACGGGAACTACATCACCGCCGACGAGGCAAAGGAGAAGGGCATCGAGGTGATGAAGCTGTCCGGCACCAAGTTCCGCAAGATGCTGCGCGCGGGCGAGGAGATCCCGGAGTGGTTCGCCTTCAAGTCCGTCGTCGATGTGCTGCGCGCCGAGTGGAAGTGAGCTCGTGCCCTATTCTTCCTCCGGCCGCAGCCCGTCCCCGCGACGAAGACACCAGACCTCGGGCTGTATCGGAGGGCGTGCGTGCCCTCCCCCTTCGGCCGCACGCATGCCCGCTCTGCGCTCCGATCCGGTCCGCCGGCCCGAGAGAGAGAGAGGGAGCACAGGGCGCGGCTGTGGGGGGGCAGTTTGAACTCTGTGGAAGCCGGCCGTGTGGGATGTGTGACGCTAAGCGGCCTCGGCCCTCGCTTGTCGCTATGCGCGAGATCCGAGAACGCCGTGTCTAATGTACTTGCGTTGTGATGCATGTATGTATAAATTACTCGACGTGACACCCCCATCAATGAGCGCTCTCACCGACCACAGTCATTCTTCGCGCGTCCGGCGTGTCTGGAGTGAGCCGTGAGCGTGACCCGTGACCGCGCGACTCGGCCGGCGGCGCACACTTCTCGCGGCTACACAGCAGATTCACGACATTCGCCGTCACGGCAGAGAAATGACGATAACGTACGATGGGCGACGAGCGCTTCACTTCGAGCCGGCAATCGGCTACATCCGGAGACCGGAAGTCACTTCTTCTTGGCAGCGGTGACAGTCTTGGTGACCGCCTGAATGTCATCGATTGTAATCTCGTCGCGCCCGTCCGCAAGCGCCCTCTGAAGAGCCTTTTTGCACAGCTCCTCCAAAAGCGGCTCCAGCGCCTCCTCCAGCGCCGCCAGCGCACTCGCTTCGAACGGCAGAGACGAGGACGCGACTGTTTTGAGCGCAATGTCGTGGAGCATTGTCTCCAGCCACGAGGGCATCTCGCTGGCAGACGGCCGGAACCGCTGAGGAGCCTTGCGCTCGCGAGTGCTGGAGCGCTTGGAGATCACAGTCGGCTTCTTCGAGGCCTGCTTTGTCGGCATTCCTTCGCGCACTTCGCGCTGGACAGTGGCGAGGCTCCCGCTCTTTCGGTTAGTGCGTTTTCTTTTTTTGAACATTAAGCTGATTTTTCTTCTTCCACGAGCGCTTTCGATCATCGCCGGAATCCTACGAGGTGGGAGCTGACATTTTCAGATACAGATTTGCCTGCAGGCGACGACACTCTTCACACTCTCACACAGATCACAGATGTCAGATCACACGGCTCGAGGTAGCATTTGAAAACAAAGGCGGCTTGACTGGAATCAAGTCCTAGCCGCGGCTGCGGCCGCCCGCGCCTCGGCTGCCTTGGCGGCCGCCACCCTCCGCTGCGTGACGCCCGCGCCATCGGCGGCGTCTCTTGATGTGGCTCCCGGCGCCTGTTGGCTTCCACCGCCCCAGCCGCGCACCGCCGTGCGAACAAAGGCCGACTCCTCGGGAGCTTTCGCGCCGCGCGGCACCGCTCCGTGCCGAATCTGCTGGTCCAGCTGCTCCGCGTGCAGCGTACCTGCGATCCGCTCGCCGCCGTTGAATACCGAGTAGGCGGAGGCGCCGCCGGAGCGCCAAGCTGTCTGTCCGGTGCCGCACGTGAAGATGGCTAGGATTGCTAGAGCGATGAAGGTTGGACCCCCAAGGCCGATCGCAGCCCCGGTGGCCTGGGCGACGGCAAAGGCGGCCGCGCGAAGGATCCAGACACGCAGTGGCGTGTGCCCAGACTTGACCATGTCTGAAGAGAGAAGGACCGGCTGAGACAGGTCCCGCCGCGGACGGGCGCCTCCAGCTGCTGCGGCCGACGACAGGCTGCCGCGAAAACGTGTCGACAGCGAGAAAAAAATGGTATGCTGTGACACTGCGTGGTGGCGGCGTGCCGTCCTCCCATCCCTCCGTTGCGTTTTTGTTTTCTTTCTTTCTTTCTTTTACTCGAGAGTGTGTAATCTGTGAGGGTCCGCCCGCAGCCGCATTTTGTGCACCGAGGCGGTGCCCGGTGCCGAGCGCAGGCAGAGCCCACAGGTCGGACCTTAAGACGACAGCATTGTAGATCCCTGGGCGAGGGTGATGGCGTCCCCGTCGGGAGGGGCTGTCTGGGAGGGTGCCCTCCCACCGTCACCTCACCAGCGTCCCGGTGAGTACGGCGATCACACGAGCCTGCGGCAAGCTCGTGCTCGGTGACAAGGCGAGCCCTCAGACGACTTTTCATCTCAACGAGGGGCACGTCACCGACATGTGCGAGATCGGCGGGATGTCCACTACGAAGTCAAGGTGCCTAGCGCCCTCACTAAGACGAGGCAGGCTGGGCAGGGCTCGGCGGCACACGGCGGATGCTGTGCGTCACTGGGCCACAAGTTTGGTTTCGGCAACACCCTCGACCAAACCTTGCTCAAGGTTCTTGGGTGTAAAGAGCGCGGCCACAAGTCACAGGGCCCGCTCGTCCATGCGACCGGTAAAGGCTGGGTCAAAGGGCACAAGGGACAGTACTACGACGCGCTCCATGTCAAGAACGGAATCGTCAAAATTTGTCTCGTCGAAAGCCAGGGCGGCATCGCGCCGCCGACCAAGAGAAATAGAGAATCATCTTCAACTTCGCCAAAGAGGTCGGCAGCCCGAGCGCCGTCGACCGCACCGACTACGTCTACGCTCTACGGCACAGCCTCCGGCAGCGCCCGGGAGTGTCCAGCACCACTCGCAACAGCTCTCGCGCGCCGCCGTCTGTGGCGACGCGCAAAACATCAACAACGCTGCTCGCAACATGCGTGTCGCGCACTCATTCATGACCGGTCTCAATGCCCCCCCCCCCCCCCTGCGCGCGGGCCTTCTAGGCCCGCGGGTAGTCTCCCCCCATTCCCAGGGCCTCCAGGGCTCGCACCTCAACCTCTCACAGACCAGCTCACAGCGCCCCCGTTCTTATTTTCTTCTCAATAAGAGGGCTCCCGCGGCGATCAACACCGCAACTCCTTTTCTAAATTTCACCACGCTTCTTACGCGCGACCAGCAGCTGATGACGCGCGAGATGTCGGTGTCGCGGAATTCGTGCGTACCGTCGCCGTTGGGACGGTCGTTGCTCGCGCCGTTGGGAAACGCAAGGCGCACCTTTTTGTTTTGAAGACCTCGATACTTAGCGCACTGCTCGGGCGAGAGCTCAAACACGTGCCGCGTCTCGTCTTCGCCGCCGGCTACGCGCACAGACACAGTGCGCGGCAGCGCCGACACGTCAACCCGCGTGTACGTCAGCGACGGGTCCCGCACGCCGCACGAGGCGCATGCGTGCAGCGGCAGCGCGTGCGCCATGCGCTCGTCGCTCCACTCGCCCAGCAGCCGCCGCTTCGTCTCGTCGGAGACGTGCACGCAGCGCTGCAGCAGCGCCGCCGTCTCGTCCTCGGGCCGCTCCAGGTCCATGACGACGTTCGTCGAGGCGTGGAAGCGCGTCTCCAGGTCGATGGCCGCCTGCTCGGCCGCGGCGAGCTTGCCCTGGTCGACGCACATGCCGCACACCGCGTGCGCCGGGCAGCCGCACTGGCCGCGTTGTGGGCGCACGGTCTTGGCGACCGCCGGCGCTGCGCGCCGGTCGTGCTGCTCACGCTGCCGGCGGCGCTGGTCGCGCGCCTGCCGATCGCGCGTGTTCGCGGCGGCTGCATCTCTTGCTCGTTTCGCTCGCACCCGAGCGGCTGTCGCCAGGCGCTTCAGGTCGGCGGTGCTGCGCGCGCGGCCGTCGGCCAGGCACAGCCACATGTCCTCCTCCTTAGCAGGCTCGCACGGCTTGCCGTCGAACTGCGGCTGGCGCCCGCGACGATGCTTCGCCCAGGCCGGGCACGATGGTGCCGCGACGAGCGGCGTCGAGGCGACGGCCATCGATGGGTCCAGAAGACTTGGAGACACTTCTACCAAAAAATAAAAAAAATCGAGCACAATTGCGTTACATGGGCATGGCCGGGGTTTCTGCACCGAACGATCTTACTTTCGGTCTATCGAAAGTGTTGATCGATAACCTCGAGAGAGGCTGTGAAAACAGACAATCCAGAGGAGTCGAGAGGCTGCCGCCCGGGCAACCGCGAGATCCGGTTCCACGCCACTCAGCGGGCTAGCGCGTCTCCAGATCCACCGCTATCATGTCTGACGGATCCGAGGAGATTCTTCTCTGCTCGGATGACGGAGCTGAGCAGGGCCTGCGCGGCGCCGCCGCCGCCGATATGCAGCAAGGCTCTCACATTTGCGCGGCGCCACTCCCTCCACTATTTGCTGCTGAGCAGCCGCTCCTGTTGGAATACAAGCCGTTTGCTCAGCCACTCTCCGCTCCAGCCGACCGCGTCCAGCCGCCCCTCATCATCCTGAATCCCGACCCTTCGCTGAAACGCCTCCAGCGGCATCTTGTCCACCTGAGAGCTGGGCCGAGCGTGGCCGAAGTTTTGCCCAAGCGCGACGCCAGCGCCGCGCTGGCGAGCTTGGATGACAGCATGGACATCGAGTCACCAACCAAGCGCGCGCGATTGCCACCGTGCGGGCTGCAACGTGCCTCTGTCAAACGGAAGGCTGCCGACATGGAGCACGTCGAGAATCTCATGTCAACCTTTTACCTGGGTGGTGGCTCGAAGCAGGCTCGCAGGGGCCCTTTTGCGCCGAACGTGATGATGACGTGACGAATCGATCGCACTGCCGCCTCGCGGTTGCCACCGTGGCAGGACTGGACTGGCGAGCCGTTGCTAGGAACGTAGGTAGGAGGAGGGATCTGGTCGAGAGCTCCATGTGTTGATTGCTGTCAACTGCTGAGATTGCTGCTGTCAGCGCTCACGGGCCGGTCGCCAGGGGCCGGGCCGGTTCGCGGTTGTGCCCGTTCGCCGTTGACGGAGATGCGGTGGGATATGACATATATTTGACGCGACGTAAATTGTGAGAAGCTTAGAGGGTAGCAGGGCTTATATCAGGGCTTTTTATACGTCACTATGGGACAAAACAACAGAGTAACACGTAGGCACAACACGCCCCTCCACCCGAGCGCTAGCCGAGCGCGGGTCTCACACAGCAATCTCACTCCCCCGCTCGGCCCGCACTCCTTCAGCGGGCGGCGCCCCTACGTCGGCTAGCAAGGCTTCAACTGCGGCGATGAAGTCGCCGTCCTTGACGATGTCCATGTGCGCGACACCGCGAAGCACCGTCACGTTTGTGCCCGGCCAGCGGCGGCACACCTCCGCCGACTCGACGTTGACGGTGCCGTCGCCGTCGCCGTGGCCGACCCTCTCCGGCTGCGCGTCGGGCCACCCGCGGCCGTAGGTGTAGTTGCGCTCGGTTCGCTGCCCCACCGCGTAGACGCAGTGCGTCGGCACGCCCGGAGGGGCGAAGCCGCGCAGCAGCGAGCGCACCTGCCCGTAGACCTGCGCGCCGTGGCGCCAGCCGATGTCTGCGAAGAAGTCGGCGTACTGCGTGGGCGCGTAGGTGCGCTCCGGCGTCGTGACGAGCGGGGCCGCGCCGAAGACGGCGGGGCTGGGCAGCATCAGGTGGTTTGACTCGTAGGTGCGCTGCTCGTGCCGGATCGTGAGCGGGTGGACGGTGGCGACGCCCTCGTTGGAGCCGGAGGCGAGGACGACGAGCTCGTGCGCGCTGCCGCCGTACGGCCCGCCAGCGGAGACGAAGCCCGCGACGTGCTTCGCCTTCCAAGCCGCGCTCTGGCCCTGCAGGAAGTGGAGCGAGAGCAGGCAGCCGTAAGAGTGGGCGAGCAGCAGCGCAGGCCGGCCGGACGCCTCCCGCGCCCGCTCGAGCAGCGCGCGGAGATCGGCGGTGAAGCGTCGGCCGACCTTCGACGACGGCGCGTACCGAAAGTCGTACGGCGCCCCGAGGAGCGAGCTGCCGGCCACGTAACCCCTCGCCTCGAGCGCAGCGATCAGGTCGCGGAAGTAGGAAGACGCGTGCAGCGGGAGCGAGGGGTCGAGTTCGCTGAAGGCGGAGACGCCGCCAAAATCTGGCGTGCGCGTCTCGACGCCCGGGGCGTTCTGCATCGCGCCCGCCGTCTCATTCCACATCAGCCGGATGTTGTCGGCCCAGCACTGCGTGAGCGCGTCGAGCAGCAGCTCCTTCGTGTCGAGCCAGAGGCGGAACCAGTCCGCTTGCCGAGCGCACCACCAGTGCGGCGAGCTTGGCTTGTCGAGCCGGGCCTCGAGCTGCGAGCCGCCCGTGCCCGGCACAATCACGATCGGCATCAAGGCACTGCGAGGTGCGTTGAGCTTGTGGTTGTCCGTGGTGAGACCGGCGACGAGGACCACGACCAGGCCGAAGCACAGGCAAGCGCGACGAGCGCGCATATTCGCGGGCGCCGCGTCGGTGAGCGTGGTGTAGTCGTGGGCGGAGATGGCCACCACCCAGCAACCCAGGCGAGTAGAGGCCTGCTCGAGTGCCCGGGTACTCACTCGAGTACGGGTATCGGTGCCAGACGGCAACCAGGTCCGTTGTGAAGTGTTGGTTGGGCGCGCCACCCAAGAGCCTAGGTGCTAGTACAGCTAGATAGGTGCGGATCATCGGCAAGGCGCAACGCGTCGATCTTTTACCTTCTATCAGCATTGGGTTGTGATCTAAGGACTTGAAAACACACCACACGCAGGGGCACAGCAAGCACGGATAGCCGTTGAGGGAGAAAGAGGGAGAAAGAAAGTAGGATGTACGCGCCACCTCCCGCGAGCGCGGCGGGATCGGAATTGCGGCCGGAGGGAAGGGCGAGCCGCCGCCGCCGCCGCCATACCATCAGCGACGACGACCGCGGCTCGCCCCAAACGCCAGGCGCTGGACAGTAGGGCCTGAGTAGGGCTTGTTGGGTGGCGTAGGCCTCGAGCCACACGAGTCGCCGACAACCCCCCTCATCGACGTGATGGCCGCTCTCGCTGCCGGCCGATGCACGCTGCGCCGCCACCGCAGCAGCGACTCCGCCACGCGCCGGCTCGGAAGAGGGGCTGTCGGCAGCGCAGCAGAGCGGTACGCCTCGCCGCTCGAGCCACCGACAGCCCCCCTCCTCGACGTGACGGCCGCTCCCGGAGCCAGCCGGTGCGCGCCCGACCCACGCCCCCTCTCGCACCCCCCCGACCCCCCTGCGCGGCGCCCCCCTCCACTGCGCGCCGGCTCGAGCGCCTATTGCCAAATCGCGACTTTCGAGCGCAGTGCACGCGCCCCACACGTCACGCGCGCGCAGGAGAGTTTGCGGCAGAGCAGTACCGTTTACTCGCCGGAGGCATCGCGCCGAAAACCCCGCGCATTCAGCCCCAACATTTGCCTTACCGGGAGCTCTCCAAGCTGTCTTGGGTGGTCAAAAATTGCGTTTTTTCTCACACCACGTGCCTCTTGACATCCGTTCACGTGCACGGAGCTTCTTGAGCCACCCACCCACCCACCCACCTCACGGCGGCGGTAGACGGCTGTTTAACGTTGGGAGAGAGAGAGGAGAGAGACGTTGTTTTGTAACGTTGGTAGCTGAACAGTGTTGCTAGCTATACAAGTGTTCAAAACAAAAAAATCTCTCTCTCTCTCTCAAGTGTTAACAGAACAACAGAACAACAGTGGGGCTCCCCAACAACAGTAGCTAACGTTAGGCCGGCTGAACAACAACAAGGAAGGCCTGGCAGTGACCCACCTCCCCACCTGTGACCCACGTGGACGATCTCCAGCGTCCAGAGCAGTGCGGGAAATTACCCGAAAATAGTAAATACCTGGGAAACCCCGGCATTTTCGTGCTACCCGGATTTTTTGGCATTTTCTGCTTGCTGACCGCTGAAAAACAGTAACAACAGTAACAATTGTAACAGCATCTCTTGCCGTGGGGCTCCTGCCCCGTGGCCGTGCCCGTGTGCCGTGTCCCGGGCGTGGAGCGATGCGAGGGAGGAGGGTCGCCCCCCCTTGCCCCACCGCACTTTGTGTGTGTGCTGTGGAGACGGTTAATCTTACCTTCCCTAATGTTAAACAGCTCTACTCCAGCCTCTGGGCTAGAGCCAGCTACTCGACTGTGTAGGTCTAGAGCTCTACGCGGCGGAGACGAGAAGAGTGCGGGCGGGTCATCACAAAACATCACGATATAGAGACGTGAGACGACGGACTCGAGAGAGAGACTAGAGAGAGTAGAGTGTGTCGCACACGGGCGCCACGGCGTGCGACCTTTAGAACCTCTCTCCTGTGCTCGTATTGCACAACCCCACCGTAGATTCGAGTAGATAGGGACAAGAGCGCCTCTCGGACGCGACACGGCCGCCAAAGCGAGCAGGGCCGAACTAAAGCCGGCCGACTCAGCCGGCCATCGAATTTCCGCCGCGCGGAGAGGGGCGCGGCGCGAGTGTGCGCTCCTCTAGCCGAACGTAGCCCAGTCGCCTCCGGAGGATCCAAACGGGTCCTCGCCCGAGGGCGCCGCGGCCGCTGGCGCGGCGGGCGCGGCCGGCGCAGCAGCAGCCGCTGCGCGCCTTCCTCCGCCGCCCCCTCCCGGCGGCGGCGGCGGCAGGAGCATTCCGCCCATGGGGGCGCCCGCGACCGGCCTCTCTCGCGCGGGCTTCGCCGCCCCGGCCGGCAGCGCCACGCTGACGCTGCCCTTGAGGCTCCAGTCCTTGGCAGGCCCGGTCGGGGCGGGCTCCGCCTCGCGCTTGGCCGCCTCGGCCTCGTAGCGGACGTGCTTGATGTGGTCTTGCAGCGTCACGTTGAAGTCGAAGGCCTCGTTCCGGTCGACGAAGCCCATGCCGATGAAGGCGTGCCGTCCGGTGGTGACGTCTGCCACGCGAAGCACAAAGTAGCGCGACGAGTCCGAGACGGGCTCGACTGAGGTCTCGAGATTGTCGTTCGACAGCGGACACATTGCAAAGAGCGTCCCCTTCTCCTTGTCCTCAATCCGAATCGTGCACTTTGGCCCCGTCGCAACCACCCTCACCCGCCCGGTGAAAATGTGATTGGACTTTGGCCAGTCCTGGCAGCGGTAGCCGCCAGCCGGCCGCGGGCCCGGCGGAAGGCTGTAGAGGTGCGCCTGCGCAATCTGTGTGAGCGTGTGCTCAATGGCCTCGTCGTCCTCCGTCATCAGAGGCGGCGAGCCACAAGCCCGGAGTAAAGGCGCCTGAGCAATGCTCGCTCTCGGCGGTCGTGGGTTCGGGGTCTGAGCTGATCAGGGGGCTCCGCGTTTTTAAGCACCGCGGGTGCCGTCCTCCCCTCCCTCCCCTGGGTTGTCTGATTTCTTTGGCGGCGGCCTGCGGGGAACTTAAGTCGACGCAAGCGTTGAGCGTTAAATTAGTCTGGAGCTAGGACGCGAGTATGGGTGCCGAGGTGGTGGAGGTGCTGCTCCCCGGGTGGCGAACTGGCGAAAGGTATAGAAAGAAAGAAAGAATCCACACACCAAACGAGGGATGGGGGAGGAAGACAGGGTCCCCACCTGCACGAGCAGGATTTTGGAAGGACGATCAGGGGCGCAGGTGGGGCTCTCCAGGTCTCCAGGTATAAATTGCAAACAATGACGTGTGAGTGTTAGAGTTGTTTGGTATTGCTAAAAATCTCTCTCTCTAAATTGCCCTGAACCCCAAAACAAATACGGCCACTCCTACGCCTTCGGCAACACCGAAGAGAAGGCCCGCCGCCTAAACATGGGCTGCAAGGCGCGCGGGCAGCCCGGCCAACCCTTCGACCACAAGAACGGCCACGGCTACGTCAAGGCGCATCGCGGTTTCTACCACGACGCGATCTTTGTCAAGCGCAACAACTTCAACCTGCTGCTCCACGAGACGTTCGGCGGCGGCTTCTCGCCCACCGCCGTTCTCAAGCTGCGCCGCCTCGCGCGCAAAGTCGCGCGCGGCAGCGTTGACCGCACAGCCTACTCGCCCAAGTACTCGCTCTCTTTTATGTCCCACCATGCAGAGCGCATCTCTCTCTCTGTTGTGCGAGGCGTGAACCGCGCCATTCGCTCTCACCTGGCAACCCTTGTCTGCACGTCTCGCGCGCGCGTGAACAGGGCTTGTGCGAGGGAGTTTTTGTTAGTTGTAAAATTCTTTTCCAGCGCAAAACCTCCGTTGGCCACTCCTACGCCTTTGGCAACACCGAAGAGACCAAGGCCCGCCGCCTAAACATGGGCTGCAAGGCGCGCGGGCAGCCCGGCCAACCCTTCTCCCACAAGACCGGCCACGGCTACGTCAAGGTGCATCGCGGTTTCTACCATGACGCGATCTTTGTCAAGCGCAACAACTTCAACCTGCTGCTCCACGAGACGTTCGGCGGCGGCTTCTCGCCCACCGCCGTTCTCAAGCTGCGCCGCCTCGCGCGCAAAGTCGCGCGCGGCAGCGTTGACCGCACGGCCTACTCGCCCAAGTACTCGCTCTGTTTTATCCGTTTTATGTCCCACCATGCAGAGCGCATCTCTCTCTCTGTTGTGCGAGGCGTGAACCGCGCCATTCGCTCTCACCTGGCAACCCTGTCTGCACGTCTCGCGCGCGCGTGAACAGGGCGAGGGCTCCAGGCCCCAAATGACGTGTGAGTGTTAGAGTTGTTTGGTATTGACTTTAAACCACCATAAAGATCAGTCTGCCAGGGCGGGGCACCGCCGCAAATGCCGCCGGACCTGCATCCGGAAGAGCCAGGATTCCGGCTGCCGCCGATGCTCCATCGCCCGCAACAGGCGTACAATGCTGCAGCACTGCACCGAGAGGCGCAGCAACCTCGACCCGGGTGTTGCTCGAGTCCGCAACGCCCACGGGGCGAATGCGATTGCCTGGCCCTATCGCCAAGCGGCTCTGCTCCTCCTCTTGTCTGGCAGCAATCGCACGCTGCGGCACAGGCCGCGTTGGCGCCGAGGAGGCGGCAAGCCTCAACGCGCCTACCCGTGGCATACCGCCGGATCGGGCCAAGACTAAGGCTGCAGGCGTCGGCCCCGGCTGCTGCGAGGGCCCTCCCGTTGAGGTGTCCATCTTATGTGCAGTGGGGCTAACACTGTAGCGCGTCGGCAGGATCCCCAAAACCGTCGTAACCCCCCAAAATTGAAGTCGACCCCCCAAAGCTGTCCCCCCCCGCAAACTTTAAACCTCCATAAACATCATTTTGCAGGCCCCAAATGACGTGTGAGTGTTAGAGTTGTTTGGTATTGCTCACACTCTCTCTCTCTGAACCCCCGCCCGCGCGAGAACCAAATTCTTTTTGTCGACCATATGGACGTATACATACAGAGGCACAGTGCGCACCCCGCCCCGCTCACAGGGCTTCATCGATAGAGCTCGGATTTCGGAAATTCTTTTTGTCGTTTAAATTCTTTTTGTCGTGCGAGGGAGTTAACAACTAAAATTCTTTTTGTCGCACGACACTGCCCAGTGTAAAAAAGAAAGAAAGAAAACAGACAACCCAAGGGAGGGATGGGAAAGAAAGAAAGAAAGAAAACAGACACGCCAAACGAGGGATGGGACGAGGACAGGGTCCCCACCTGCACGAGCAGGATTTTGGAAGGACGATCAGGGGGACAGGTGGGGCTCTCCTGCTCCTGACACGGGACACGACAGGCTCGCAGCGCGGTGCACGGTGGGGGGATGGGAGGGCAGTGTCATGCGCACTTGGAGCACTTGGAGTGCAGTCATCAACCGCACATCCAGGGCCGGGGAGCTCAGAAGCGCACCCAGCGGGCCGGATGATTGGCATCGGGTTGCGGGCAAGAGAGCCCTAGCCCCGGGGGTGCGCGTTCGCAGGGCAAGGGGAAGTTAAAATTCTTTTTGTCGGCCAAAATGGCCGACCGCGCTTCCTCCGTTTCCACCGCGACCAGCCCCACGCTGCGCTGGTCCAAGCTCCCCTTCTTCGAGGAGCGGCCGCTCGGCTCGCCGTCGCTCCTGCGTGCCGGCCTCGTCGCGGTGTGCGCCACGCCCGACGGCGGCGTCGCGCTCGCCGACGACTCTGGCGTCGTCCACCTGCTCGACCGGGCGCTCTCCGAGTGGTGCTCCTTTGGTGCGCACACCCGCGGCGTGAGCCACCTGCTTGCGCCGGCAGAGGACGTGCCGCCTCCGCCGCCTCCGCCCTCGGTCGCCGCTAACGCCGCGGCGGACGCGCCGCCACCGGACGTGCTCCTTCTAACCTTTGGGCGGGAGTCGGACAGCAGCGGCAGCTCCTCGGGCGCGTGGGCGTACATGCGCGTCTGGGCGCCGCAGGCCGGCACCAGCACCGCCGAGTGCCTCGGTCACACGCGCATCTTCGGCGGCAGCGGCGCTGAGCCGGCGGTCACGGCAGTCGCCGCCGCAGAGGGCGGCCGGCTGGTGGCGGTCGGCGCGTCCGACGGCAGCGTCTCCTTGCTTCGGTGCGCCGACCCGCGGACAGAGCGCGGGCTCCGGTTCCGGGCGCTGCAGTGCATGCCCCCGCCGCAGCTCGCCGGCGCGCGCGATCTGCTGCCCGAGCTGCTGCCCGGCACCATCGCCGAGCCGCTGCGGCCGGCGGCGCAGAGCGCAGTCAGTCTGACCGGACTCCACTTTGGGTCTCCTCCGGCCGACTCGGACGACTTCTTCGCGCGGCAGCTCTTCGCCGTCACGCCACTCGCCGTGGTGGGCATCCGGCTCGGCGGCGGCGGCGGCGAGTCGTGCGACGTCCTCTCCGACGCGGGCGGCGCCCCGGCCGGCTGCAGCTGCGTCTCGCTCGACGGCACGGGGCAGCGCCGCTCACAGACTCTCGATGATCGACCGCCTCTCCTCTCTCTCTCACCCACCCCCCTCCCTCCCAAGGCGTCGGGCCGAGCTCGCCGTCGGCAGGCCGGAGGCGGTCTTCTTCTACTCAGCCGAAGACGCCTCCCGCGCATTTGCCTTTGAAGGCACCCCGCTCCCCTCCAGCCGCCGCGGCCCTAGCCGGCAGCCCTGGCTCCCGCGCGCGCGCGCCGCCGCCGCCGCATTCCCCCGCAGCTGTCCCACCGCCGCCGCAACGCCATCTCCCGCTCCCACCGGGTTGTGCCAGAGATCGTGCTAGAGATCGCCTCACCGCGCCAGCCCCGCCCGCCCAGGCCCGAAGATCGCCCTCGGCTGGCAGCAAACCTCCCTCGTCGTGTGCACGCGCGCGGCGGTGGCGGTGGCCGGCCGCGGCGGCGGCGCGGCCGACGGCTCGGCGGTGCACGTCTACGACTTGCGCCACCGATGCATCGCGCACACCGCCTCGCTGCCGTGCGACGTGCGCGCGTGTGTTTGCGGTTCGCTCTAGAGCGGCGCTGCCTGCTCCCCCGCGGCCGGCACGTCGCTCCTCACCCGCCTCGCCTCACGTGAGCAGGGCCGCACCGCATCTTGCTGCTCCTCTCGGACGGCTCCGCCCTCGGCCTCGAGGAGGGCGCACCGCACACGACAAGCGACCGCACACGACCCAACTCGACCGCACTCGTCCCAACGACCCAACTCGACACACGACCTGCATCACAAACAGCGCCTCCGCGCCGCAAGCAGCGCCGCGCCGCCCGCCCGCCGCTCCAACCGATCCTGCTGACCCCCAGCCCCGCCCCTCCTTCCCCAGGAGCGGCCTCTCGCCGCGAAGCTCGACGCGCTCTTCCGCTCCAACCTCTACGGCGTCGCCCTCTCCCTCGCGGAGGCACAGGCGCTGCAGCCGTCCGCACTCGGCGAGGTCCGGCTGCGATACGCGCAGCACCTCCACTCCCGGGGCGAGCTCCCCGCCGCAGCAGAGCAGTACGCCGCCACTGTCGGAGTCGTCGAGCCCTCGCGCGTCGTCCGGCTCCTCCTCGCGCCGCAAGACGCGCCGCTCCTCCTCTCGCACCTGCAGGCGCTGCTGGCGCACACTTGCTCCAGGCGCACCCTGTTCACACTTGCCCCGGGCCAGCTCTCTCCTCCTCGCGCACTCTGTTCACACTTGCCCCGGGCCAGCTCTCTCCTCCTCGCGCACTCTGTTCACACTTGCCCCGGGCCAGCTCTCTCCTCGCGCACTCTGTTCACACTTGCCCCGGGCCAGCTCTCTCTTCCTCGCGCACTCTGTTCACACTTGCCCCGGGCCAGCTCTCTCCTCCTCGCGCACTCTGTTCACCGGCCGCACTCTCTACCCACGCGCTCTCCTCACCCGCTCCCCTCCACACCCGCCCCCAGGCAGCCGCACGCCGGTGGCGCCGCCGCCGCCGATGGCGCCAAGGAGCACGCGGCGCTGCTGCTGGCGACGGCGCTCCAGCTGCGCGACGCGGCGGCGGTCGACGCGTTCGTGGACGCGGCGTGCGGCCAAGGGGTGCGCGTCGCCCCAGACGTGAACGTGGACGCCGCCATCGACGCTTGCCGCTGCGCGGGCTTCCCGCGCGCCGCGCTGCGGCTCGCACGCCACTTTGGCCCCGTCGAGGAGGCGATCTCCGTCTTGCTGGACGACCTCGCGGACGCGCCCGCCGCCCTCTCCCTCCTCGCCGAGCTGCCGCCGCCGCGCGCCGGGCGAGCGCTGGCGGTGCACGGCCGCTCACTGCTGCGCGAGTGGCCGCGCCCCACTCTCGATTTGTTGCTCACCCGCCTCGTCGCGCCCTCGGCGCGCAACAAGCTTCCGCCCCCCCTAGCCGAGCCCGGGGGCGGCTTCCCGGTCCTCGGCTTCATGGGGGGCGACGAGGGGCAGCTCGGCCTCGAGGAGGTGGTCGGGCTCTTTGACACGCGCCCCGGCTGGCTCACTCTCCTCCTCGAGCGCATCCACGCCGCCGAGACGCCGCAGGACGCGCGCACCCCCGGCCGCGGCTGGGAGACGCTGCTGCGCCTCTACCTCGAGCCAGACGACGCAGCCTCGCCCCACGGAGGGTCCAGCTCGGAGCCGCCGTCGCCGAGGACGCCTCCCGCGCGGACGCCGCCCTCGAGCCCGGCGCGAGGCGGCGACGCGCCGCCCCTCGCTCGGGCGGAGCGCCACGCGCGCGCCATCGCGCTGCTGCAGCGCGCGCCGCTCGGCAGCGAGGAGCTGCGCCGCGCGCGCCTCGTTTGCGCGGCACGCGCAGCCGCAGCGCGCGGTGGCTCTGCCGCCCCGCCCCGGTCACGCTTGCCCCGACCCTCTCTGCAGGCGCACGGCTTCGACGCGGGGCTCGGGCTGCTCTACGCTGCGCAGGAGCAGCCGTCTGCCCTCCTCCGCCACCAGGCCGAGACGCGGCAGTACGACGCGCTCATCGCAACTTGCACCGCGCGCGGGGCAACGCAGCCACACCTGTGGTTGGATGCGCTGCGCCACGTGGCTTCGCTCGACGACGGCGAGGGCGGAGTCCCTCCTGCAGCGAGGCAGCGCATCATCGCCGAGGTGGTGGCTGCCGCAGAGCGCGAAGGGCTGCTGCCGCCTCTCGCACTGGTGGAGGCGCTCTCTGCGCACGAAGGCACGCCGCTCTCGCTGGTCGTGCCGCTCCTCCGCGCCAGCCTCGCCCGCGACGAGGCGCTCGTCTCCGAGGCGCACGCGGAGGCGGCCCGCTTCGCGACGGACGCGGCCAGATTCGAGGCGGAGGCGACGGCGCTGGCGAACACGCCGCGCGTCTTCCAGCGCTCGATCTGCTCAAAGTGCTCGGCACCGGTCGAGCCGCCGTCGGTGCACTTCCTCTGTGGCCACTCCTTCCATGCGAACTGCCTCGCAGACGGCACGGCTGCCCAGGACGCGGAGCCAGAGTGCCCAACTTGCGCGCCGCAGCGACGGCGAGTGCGCGAGCACGCCGCGATGGTGGCCTCGCGTGCCGTCGCGCACGACGACTTTTACCGGCAGCTCGATGAGGCGGCCGACGGCTTTGGCGTCGTGGCCGATTTTTTTTCAAAGGGCGTGCTTTCGCCTCTAGGGCGGTGACCCGGCGGGGGCCGCCGTGCGCCGACGAGTCGAGCGAGAGCTGTGTGTCGGTGGATGAATAAAGAGTGTTTCCAGTGTGACCAGTCGCGGTGTGTGGCGTGTGTGAGCGCTGGGATTTCGTTGCACACCGAGAGATAGGCACAGTGTGGGGGTAGAGGCAAAAAAACACGTGCAGTGCGCCCCCGGGGGGACCGGGGTGCGGGGAGCGGGGGTCTGCGTCTCCCCCCGCGTCGCCGCTCAGCAGCCAGTGCAGATAGATATCTCCTCGCGGTCAGATCGAGAGGCCAAAGACGGTGGTCATGCAGTACATTGTCTTACTGTCCCACTTGAGCGTTGCGCTCCCTGCGACGGCAGATGCGACGCCGCAAGCTTAGCTTGGAGGGGCGGCTTCGCTGCATGCCGCCACGTGCTGTGTATCTCACCGTCGGAAGAGTTATCCCAGAACGTTGACGTCGCCATGTGCAGCCCAGCGCCATTCTTCTGCATTATCGCACACGTCACAATGTACTTGAATGGCTGGTTCAGCTCCTTGAGCCGCTTCATGGTCAGCTCAATCACCTGAATGGCCACGGGAACCCCCATGAGTGGGCAGGAGCCCATAGCCAGCAGACTCTGAAGCCTCGCGCACATCGTTGGTCCATTGAGGTACCTTCACGTGGTTGTACGAGGCGTTGGACAGCACTGACTCCACAGACTGGCGGCGAGACGACATTCAGAGCAATGAGTCGCCGATTGCTTGCGCGGCTGTGGGATCATGGCCATGTATGTGTATCCCGTTCCCAGAGAGAGAGTGTGTGGGTGTGGGCACACCTCCTTAATGATCGCCGCTGCTGCTTCCTGCGGGAAGGAGGACTCGTCCTCGTCCAGCATACGCGGACGAACGGGCGCCCGCCGTTTCGTACGGAAATGTTCACAGCCTTGTTATGAGAAGAAAATACGTCCTATGGCGCTATGCGCTGGTCTGTGAGAGGTTGAGGTGCGAGCCCTGGAGGCCCTGGGGATGGGGGGAGACTACCCGCGGGCCTAGAAGGTTCACAGCCTTGTTATTGAGAGAATCTCTGAGAAGAAAATACGTCCAATGGCGCTGTGCCTCACAGATAGGTTGATAAGAAGCAAGAAGCTCACACCTTGTTATTCACAGTTGGGAGACAGAGGATGGAGCGACAGGGGAGAGAGAACGACGAGAGTGGGACGACCGCGAGGTGGCATGAAGGTTGCAGCGAGAATCGGCGAGAGACTGCGAAGAGAGATAGGAAGAGGCGGACGCCCAAGGGTTAGGGTGGGCGACGGCTAGCAGCACACTCCTCTCCTTAAAATCCCTGTGTGGTGGCGGCGTGCCGTCCTCCCACCCCTCCCTCCCTTGGGGTTTATGTTTTCTGTCTTTCTTTCTTTCTCACACCGCAGACCGTGAGGATGTGAGAGGCCTAAGGAAGGTCCTACATCTCTTCACAGATAGATTGTGGTGAGGCCGCCCACTTGTTATTAATACAGTCGTATTCGAGAAGTGAGTCTGATAAGCGAAACTTGAGCTCTGGCGTTGTGTAGCCTAGCTTTTGGGTAATATAAAAACTTGAGCTGTCGCGCTGAACTTCTCGTGTTGAGTTTGATCGAGCATGGAGCCGACCTCGGACCAGGGCAGGCCTACACCCGTCAAGAGCGAGGAGTCGCAAGAACGGCTGCGTTTCCTCGTGGTGGAGGCTGCGAGGCTACGCAGCGAGGATGGGCATGATAGCGAGCGCGTTCTGGATAAGATGGGTG
This sequence comes from Emiliania huxleyi CCMP1516, assembly GCF_000372725.1. Lineage (NCBI taxonomy): Eukaryota > Haptophyta > Isochrysidales > Noelaerhabdaceae > Emiliania > Emiliania huxleyi. The sequence continues at coordinate 574,561 of NW_005200507.1, forward strand.
AGCTCGGGCAGATGCTGTGTGAGCTCGGGCAGGCTTGCGAGGCGCTGCCAGTGTTTCGCAAGTTGGCGGAGAGCATGCAACGCTTGTACGGACCCCACCACCTGCAAACGGTGGGCTGCTTGGTCAGTCTGGCTGGGTGCCTCGCGGCGTCGCAGGACCACGCAGAGGCGGTCGTGGTGCTGCGCGATTGCAGGAGCCGGTGCTTCAAGATGGGTGCCGTGCTCGAGCCTGAAGATAAGAGCGGCGCCCTGACGACCTCCGGCAAAGATCGCGCGGCAACGCAGCTTCTCGCGCGTGCGATCACCGCTCTTTCGGTGCTGGTGGCGGCGGTGGTGGCCTGGCTTGGCTATTGGCAACTCGCGACTTGCATCGTCACCACGCTCACCATCTTGGGCACCTTTGCCTACCGCAGCAAAGGAGGAACCGTGACCGAGCCAGAGAAGCCAAACACTCAGACACTCTCGGCCGCATTACTCGCGGTGGTCGAGCCGCTGGCGCAGCTCAACCACGGCGCTAAAGACTTTGAGGGCGCCGCGGCATACTTTCACGAGACAGCGCTGTCCACGGCGGCCGCCTACGGCGGGACGGGCCATCCGAGATACGCCGTCGCGCTTTGTAGTGAAGGCCGGTCCTGGATGGAACGAAGCGTGCAGCTGCGCGAGGGGAGCGACCACATCGGCGCCGTCGCATGCGTGAGAAGAGCAGAGCAGCGCTTGTGCGAGGCTTCAATCCTGCAGCAACGGGGTCTCCACGATGCGGCAGCAGCCAGCCGCTCAAATGAGGGCGCGGAGCTGGCGTACGCAAAGACGCAGCTCAACCTTGCAACCTGCTACCACTTGCTCGACCAAACCGCTCAGGCGGCGCCGCTCTTTGCAACCTCCGCCGAAATCATGGAGAGGCACCTTGGCCCCGAAGACCCGCGCGCGAGGCAAGCTAGGGAGGCGGCCAGCGCGGCTGCTTCTCGGCTGGGGAAGGAAGTTGCGGAGCCGATGCTGGTTGCCGACGATCCAGGCGCGCTCTTCCCGCGCCTCGAGGCGCTGCGGTGCACCGAGCCACTCGCTGGCGGCGCCGGGGCATGGTGGCGCTCCGCAGCAGCCGTGGCCGAGGTGGCGGCATCGCTGGAGAAGAGGCGCTTTGCAGTGCTCGATGGCTTTGTGGGGGCTGAGGCGGCGGCCACCCTGCGCGCCGCTTGCCTCGCAGCAACCGGGTCTCTCCTACCGACGTGCGAGCGCACGTTAGTGCCGCGGTCCGACGAGGTGGCATGGGAGCCGTCTGGCTTCGAGCCGCTCACCGAGAGAGCGGACGACCTCCTCGTGCTGCTACGGGCGAGGTGTCCTCAGCTGGCCGCCATAACCAGCCGCCAGCGACTCATGTTCGCACGCTATCGCACCGGCGCCCACTTCGGCCGCCACGTTGACAACAACTGCGTCCGCGGACACGGGCCCCAGTGCAATCCTCGCGTGCTCACCGCCGTCTACTACATGCAGGACGGCCAGTGGGACGCACGCGCCGACGGCGGCTGCCTTCGGTTGTACGCACCGGACTGCGCCGACGGCGCGGGAGCCGATGCGGGCACGGTTGGCGCTGCTACCGAGACGGGTCGAGGCGTGGCGCTCTACGACGTCGCGCCCGTCGGTGACCGGCTCGTCCTCTTCTTCTCCGACCAGCGCTGCCCGCACGAGGTGCTGCCGGTGCTCCGCGCCGGCGCCGAGCGCTTCGCCGCGACGCTCTGGTACATGGGGGGAGGCACGGTGCCAGAGTTCTGGGGCAAGATCGCCACCCACGACAGCTCCCTCGTTCCGCTGCCGAGCGCCCCACGCGAGAGCGCCGGAGGCTGCTCGCCGCCAGTCGCCGCTGTGTGCAGCAGCTCGAGCTGGTCCGTCGTGAGCAGCGACCGTGCGAGCGGGGTGGAGTGAGGGGAGAAGAGTAAAAGAAAAGCGCGTGCGGCCTGAGCGCCGGAGCAACGTAGCCGCTGCGCTGTGGCGTTGTCGGTCCTGGCCTCCTGGCCATTCAGAAAGAAAGAAAGAAATTTTCGCAGACGTGTGCGCAGCTCGAATACGAATTCTTTTGTTGCTCCCAGATACCCGAATGCTGGCGAGTAGAGGCCCCGCCCACCCAGGGCCCTGTCCGAGGACCCGTTGGGTAGCTCTTTCGGGGTCTCGCCGGCAGGCCTCTCAGTTCACGGGGTGAACCGTGAACCCGGTTCATGAACCAGTTCGCGGTTCACGGCTCGTTCACGGTTCGCGGTTCACGGACTCGGGGCGGGGTCTGGTCGGTTCACGGTTCAGGGTTCACGGACTCGGGGCGGGGGCTAGTCGGTTCACGGTTCGCGGTTCGCCCTTTTGTCCTGCCTCGGTTCGGGTTCACGGTTCAGAGTTCACGGTCGGTTCGAGGGTGAACCACTGAACTAGTTCATGAACCAAGCTTATTTTCACACCTCTTACACACCGACACAGTTCGCGAACCACAGTTCGCGAACCATCCGTGAACCGAGACCCAGAAATTCGAACCAGCGCGGCGAAAGCCGGAACAAAGTGGCGGGAGTTCCTCGAGGGGAGTTTGACCCTGCTGAGGTGCGCGACGCCGCGCTGCGCGACGAGTTCAAGAGGGTCTTCGAGTGCTGGAAACGGTTCCGCGCCGAGCTCTATCACGACGGCGCGTGGCGCAAGTACTTCACCGAGCCCGGCGCGCCGGATGAGGTTGCGCTCTTTCGATCCCGATAACTTACGGATTTTACTTTCGGACTCATATCGCCCTTGTTCACAGGAGAACGACAAGTACGACTTCGATCCTCAAGACGACCTCATCGACCAGCTTCACCTGGACATTGGACGGCTTTACCGCGACCTTGAGAAGCAGTTTTCACGGTTTGGCTTCCTCCCGGCAATGGCGAGCTGCTCGACCGGCCAGATCGGCGCCCTCATGGCCGAGTCTTTCTGCGAGCGCATCCTCAGCTGCGCCAAGCAGGTGGTGCACCGTCACCGCCTCAGTTACAAGGCGGAGGAGTACTCGATGGTGGTGATTCTCCGCATGAACCGCGCCTTCATGGAGTACATGCGCAAGCACGAGAAGGACTATGAGCCCGGCAAGTAGGTTGGTGGGGTCGGTTCACGAACCAGTTCGCGAACCCAGTTCGCGAACCGGCGGTTCACCGCCGGTTCGCCAGACTCGGTTCGTTCACGGTTCACGGTTCGCGGCGGGTGTCGCGGGAGGAGTCGGTTCACGGATCACGGTTCACGGACTCAGGGTGGGGGCTAGTCGGTTCACGGTTCGGGGTTCACGGACTCGGGGCGGGGGCTAGTTGGTTCACGGTTCACGGTTCACGATTCCGGCGTGAACTGAGAGGCCTGCTCGCCGGGGCTTCTGTGCTCCAAGACACCTCGAGAGAGCATGCGCGGGTGCTCACTCGCAGGGTTCGGACTTTTTGCGGGGTATGGTATGGTACTCTCACACAACCCACCTCGAGACCATACCCTCAGCACCATACCCCCCCACCCTTTGGGGGTACCATACCATACCCCGCAAAAAGTTGGAACCCAGCGCCGAATATGTGGCAGGGCCGATGGTCTCTCTCTACCGAAGGTCATGCGACCCGCCGCTGTCCTAATCGCGGCTGCAGTCCTGCTCTGCGTCGTCCGCCTCTCGCGGGAGCGATGGGAGTTCTCCGGTCGTGGCGCACCTCCCGTGGTGCCACCGACGGAGCTTTTGCTCTGGCAGCAGGGACGGACAGCAGGCGCCGCCGCTCAGCCGCCCACGCCTGCCGAAGCCTCGCGATCCTCCACCGGCGCGAAGTCTCCCGGCGGCGGCGCTGAGTCCTCTGGCGGTGGCGCCAAGCAGCCAGCGTCCGGATGGCGCCGTGCGCTTCCTGACGAGGTCCGCCAGTCGGCGCAGTGGTTTGACCGCCCGCGAACCGTGGAAGAGCTGCTGGCCGCCGTGCCCGAGGGCGCTGCCGTTTGGCTCTCGCTGTCCAACTCTGCCTTTCGCGACCTCGCCGTCAATTGGGCAGCGCACGTCTATCGGCTCGGGAAGGAGCGCAGTGCGGCGATCGCTGCGCTCGACCGCAACTTTGTGGCCGCGTTGGTGGCGGAGCGGCTGCCGTGCCTCGAGCTGGTGCACCCGCTCCTCGAGAGGCCGGCGGCGAACCTGCGCTCCAACGTGACGGGTTTCCGCCGGTTCGGCGCGATGAAGGCGTCGCTGGTTCTCTCCTTCATCACCCGCGGCCGCGACGTGCTGCTCTCCGACGTAGACGTCGTCTGGATCCGCGACCCGGAAGCGGTGCTGCGGCCGCTGATGGAGGCGGACGTCATGTCGTCGACGGACTGCACCTCGATCACGGCCGACGAGACCTACGCCCGCGGCGAGCGGGAGGTCGGCCCTGCTAGGTGCGCGTACATGCCCGGCAACCGCGCAGGCGCCTTCGCCACTACTCTCCAGAGCCACGACACGTCCACGACACGTCCATGACACGTCCACGACACGCCCCCGCAGGCCACGCCGCCTTCAACACAGGCGTCCTCTACTTCCGAGCCACCACCGCCGCCAAGGCCTTCGCCGCGGCGTGGCGCGTCCGGCTGCTCTCAGTCGCGGAGCAGGCACCCCATATCTCTCCACATCTCCCCACATCTCCCCACATCTCCCCATATCTCTGTCGCGGAGCAGGCAGCGCCGCGCCGCGTGCAGTGCCCGGCACACCGCATCCCGCCGCGGACGGACGCACCGCCCTTGCTCCGCCCCGCTGCACCGCTCAGCGGGCCTGGCCCGCGCGCGCAGGACGAGCTGCACTACGTGCGCACGACCGAGTACGTGGACGACCAGTACGCCTTCAACCTGCTGCTGTGGCACGGCTTCCGCAACCACCCGGGAGGCGCGGTGACGAGCACCAGGCCGCGCAGCCGCGTCATCAGCGTCGTCGTCGACCCGAAGGGCTCGGCCGGCGAGGCGAACGTCCAGGCGGCGGCCGAGGACGCGCGCGGCGCGCGGCGCACCGCCTTTGGCTGGCGGAGCGGCTGGAAGCAGCTCGTCGAAGGGAAGGTTGGAGTGAGCCGCCCTGGCGGGGCCGTCGGCGCGGACGAGGCGCGGCCGACTTCCTTCGCCTTTGCGCCGCTGCCGGCGCGCTTCTTCTGCTCAGGTTGCGCCGTGCTGAGCAGTGGCAGCCCAGCCTGGCGGGAGAGAGTTCGCCTTCGCCACCGTAGGCCACGTGTACTGGGTGCAGCAGGGCGGCGAGCGGCGCGACTGTGTCGCAGTCCACACCACGTTCACCGAGGGCGGCGACACGGGCAAGGTATGGCGGCTGCGCGAGGCGTGAGCACCCTCGAGCTCGCGTGCCCAGCCTTCTCTTCTCTTCTCTTCTCTTCTCTTCTCGAGACCTCGAGCTCGCGTGCCCAGCCGAGACGTCTCCTTGACGCGTCAGTCGACATCTTCAGGCGCGGCTCTGGCTGCTCGACCCGCCAGAGTACTATTCGCCTGCGGGTGAGCGGGGAGGGGCGGCGGGCGGCGGGCGGCAGCGTGGGCTGAGCGGCGATTGCGGCGTCTGCCCGTGTAGGCGGCTTCCTCACCTTCACGCCTCCGCAGCCCCTCGCCGGCCCCCTCCCGCCGGAGAGCGACCCGTCCGCAAGCAGTGACTTCGACGACAAGTACCGGACGGGCTGGCTGGTGCCGACGGCGCTTCGGCGATCGCCGCGGCTGCGCGCGCACCTCGAGCTGGTGCGACGGCACTTGCTCGCGTTGCGCGACGCTCTCGCGCTCGCTTCGGTCCTCGGCCGCACTCTCGTCGTCCCGCGGCTGCCGTGCTTGTGCGACCGCTCCGAGGCTGTCACCATCATCCCGAGCTGCGTCTTCGAGGCGTCCGACCTCGAGCTCCCCTTCCACTGCCCCATCTCGCATATCCTCGACCTCGGCCGGCTGCTCCGCATGGCGGGCCAGCCGGGCGGCGTGCCCATCCGCGAGTCGACTCTCCTCGCCAACCCGCTCGCGCCGCGCTCCTTGGCGGCGCCCGGTGCGACGGTGCGCGTTGCTATCGCGGCCAACGCCTCGGCCATTGCGGCGATGCGACTAGCGGGCAAGGCTGCACTGAGTGTGGCGACGTCGGATGCCGAAGCGAAAGCATCACTCGGTCGTGAGAGCCGTTGGGGCAGTGCGGAGGCACCCGATTGCCGCCGACTCCGGGCGTGCCCTCCTCCAAAGCTGACACCACGCCATTACGCTACACAGGTGTTGCACCTCGCCTCGGCCGAGGGCATCTTTGGAGGGTGGGCCGACGCTGCGTCTGGCGGCGGCGGTGCGGCGGCACGCGATCGTTTTGAGCAGCTAATGCGCGCTTACGTCCTCGGTGGCTCGTGGTGCTGCTCCTCGTGGTACAAGCCGCACGGCGCCTTCGACTTTGCCGAGCCGGTCAGTACGTCTGCGCTCCCCGGCGGGTGCGGCCGGGACGAAAGGGTCGACGAGGAAACGGCCGTGTGCATGCGCACGCAGCAGCGGAGGCGCGCCGCCCAGCGGCCCTTTGAGTTCCGCTACGTGCCCGCTCGTGGCGGCTCCAGAGCCAGGGACGGCTACTTCAGCTTGGAGGTACCCTCGCGCGTTGCAGAGCCCCCGTGACGTTTGCCGTGTGTTCGTTTTGATTTCGTCTCCTTGGCTATACACTTTTTGCGAGTTGCGAGTTGGAGTACACTCATCTCGGTCTCACTGTCAGGGCCCTAGTGACGCCCCAAAGAAGCAGAACCGCGCATCACATACAACGTCTTGTATCTTGGGACCTGTTCCTTTTTACCCATCTCACAGTAGAGGTCTCCGTTTTTTTATTTATACAACGTCTTCTCAAAGCGGGCGCCGCCTGCCCAACGCGCGCCGTGACCTCGCCGTGAGCGTGACCGGGCGCGCGCCGCGACGACGGTGAGTGCTCCGCTTTTCTATACTGACTCTCGCACTCACCCGCGCGGAAGACAGCAATATTGATTCATGCACGAAATCTAAAAGTCTCATCTCTCACGACCACGCGCGTCTCTGGAAGTCATGCTGGAAGTGCCTCCGCGCGGCCGGCTCCCTCGCAGCAAGGCGGTGCCAGGAAGTTCAAAAGAGCCCTTCTCCCGCTTTTTGGAAGTTTTGGAAGCAGCGCGGGGCTTTGAGGCGTGGCCATGGCCTCGGCGTCCGGCGTGGGTCTGGTTGTAGACGATGCGCGCGCGCCGCGGCGGCGGCGGCGCACCCGCCTGCACCACGACGGCCCTCTCGATGCCGCGCGAATGCGCCGCGTCGGCGTCGAAGACGAGCGCCTCGAGCTCCGCGCGCCGCTTCTTGAGCGCGAGGTCGGTCACGCAAGCCAGCCGAGCGCTGCTGCCCTCCACAGCCACCAGCGACCCCTCCTCGTTCGCCTCGGCGAGCAGCAAGCTCTGCTCCGAAATGTAGCGCAGCCACAGCTTCGCGCAATCTGCGCCCGAGCGGCCGCAGAGCGGCGCGCCCGCGGCCTCCGCGCCGCCGCACCGCTTGAGCCACGGCTTCATCGGGCCGCCGCTGAAGCGCAGCAGCAGCGCGTCGCCGCTCGCGCGGCGCGGTGCGGGCGCGGCGTGCACCGCCCGCACCGGCCGGACGTCGAAGGGAAGTCGCACCCCCTGCAGCCCCCAGAGGCGGTGCCAGTAGCTGGCCTCGGACCAGCTCCACCCCTCCCTCGCGAGGCCGCGCGCGAGCCACCGGCCGGGCAGCCGCAGCACGCGCTTGTCGAGCAGCAGCTGCGCGGGCACGTGAGGCGACAGGGCGGCCACCGGCTGCAGGAAGAGGTTTTCGTTGCGCCTGGGGCGGCGGGGCGGAGGCGTGTGTCTGTCATGTGCGTGCGTGCGTGCGCGTGCGTGCGTGTGCGTGCGCGGTGCGTGACTGCTGTTGGACTGACTGCTGCGTCCTCTCCGTGCTGCGCGCCGTTGGAAGCCGACCAGCTCGAGGAGCTGCTTGGGCGCCTCCTCCTTCCTCCACGCCTTGACGTCGAGGAGGAGGAGCTCCGAGTCGAGGGAACAGCTCGGCCGGCCGTGCCGGTCTCGGAAGAGGGGGTGCCGGTAGTTGAAGAGCGCGTCGAAGGTGACGGAGCAATCCTCGAAGGCGGCGCCCGCCTTGCCGTGCAGCGCGGCCGAGGCGAGCTCCTGCGCAGACCGCGAGAGGGGCGGGTGAGGGCTCGCAGGCCGGAAGGGAAGCGAAGGCTCTTCCAAGCGGGGGCGTCGCCTGCAGGTCGGTGCGCACAACTGCATCCGTCGGCAGCAGCACGACGCGGCGCACGTCTGCGGGAAGGGCGAGGTGGAGCCAGAGGAGCGGCCACTCGAACGGCGCAGTCTGCACGCCGACGGCGCCGAGCTTGGGCGCGAGCTTGGCCAGCTTGTCGGAGGGCGGCGAGGTGATGGCGAGCCGCACCTCGGGAGGTGGAGGGGAGTGTGAGGAGAGAGGCGGCGGGTGAGGGGAGTGTGAGGAGAGAAGTGAGGGGTGAGGGGTGGGGAGAGGTGTGCGCGGAAGAGGCTGCGCGCCTCGGCCGGGAAGATTCGCGCGAGCTTGCGCGCCAGTGCGGGCTGCTCGCTCGGCGGTGCGAGGACGTGGAAGCGCAGCCGCGGCAGCGTGGCGGCGGCTGCGTGGGCGAGGGTCGAGTTGATGGCGGCGACGAGTCCGTACGGCGGGCCGGCCGAGGCGAGGAGCGCCACGTGCACCGCGCCCGGCTTGGCCGCCTCGGCCGCCTCCTGCTCGAGCGGCGCGAGGCGGGGCATGTCGGCCGGCTCGACCTTGGCCTCCGCCAAGGCGGCGAGCTCCGCGCGCGCGGCCGCCGAGCCGGGCCCGCTCCGCTGCAGGCCGAGCCTCGCGATGGCCTCCGCTGCGTACGGCTCCCACAGCGCACGGCACGGCTCGTCCCGAGGCTGCGGCTGCCCGCCCTCCGCCAGCGAGCGGCAAAGCGGCTCCGCGAGCGGCTTGGCGCCGGGCAGCAGCCACGGCTTGAGGCGGCCGTGGTAGTGCAGCGCCTTTGCAGCCGGCAGCCCGCCCCCCGCTGTGATGACGAGGGTCGGCCCCGACGCCGTCGCCGAGTACCGCACCCCGCGCCCCTTCCAAAAGTCGCGCCAGTGTGCGATCTCGGGATCGGAGAGCCGGCGGCGGCCGAGGTGGGCGACGTTCCACTCCCTCGGCAGCCGCCGGTAGAGAGGCAGCAGCGCGAGCACCTAACACGCGCCTCGCCGGCTGAGATGCGAGGCGGGAGAGGCAGCCGAGGCGGAGGCCGAGCGCCAGCGGCGGCGCGGCGGCGTCGAGAGCGAAGAGCCCTCCGAGCCGCCGGTTCTGCGCGAGCCTGCGGGGCGTGTGAAGGCCGGGTCGTGGACGTGTCCGGGAGGGGCCTCCGAGTCGCCGGGTGTTGCGCGCGCCAGTACTCGACGCGGGAGGGCACGTCGAGGGAGAGCCAGGCGTCGAGGTCGAGCAGCATCACCTGCGAGGGGCAGGGGCAGCTCGCTGGGCGCTCGACGCCCGCATCGAGCCGAGCCCGGGCCAGACGGGTCGAAGAGAGGCGCGGGCTGCTACGGCGGGCTGCTACGGCGGGCTGCTACGGCGGGCTGCTACGGCGGGCTGCTACGGCGGGCTGCTACGGCGAGCTAGGGCGGGCACCGCGGGGTCGAGCGCGCAGCTCGAGGGCGAGAAGGAGGAGAGGGCCGGAGAGGCGGTGTCGACGAGAGCGGAGAGCGGCGTCGCGCAATCCTCGACGGCGGCGGCGGGGGCGCCCGCCAGCTCGAAGGAGGCGTAGAGGGGGGCCACGTCGGCGCGGAGCAGCACGTCGGTGTGCAGGAAGAGGACTCGCCTCACCGCCGGGAGGAGGGAGGGCAGGTAGGCGACGGCGTACCGGAAGGGGGAGGCAAAGAGCGGCTCGCGCTCCGACTGGCGGAGGTGCCGCGCGATTTTTGCGCGCACGCCGCCGCCGTCCAGAGAGTAGGTGCGCACGTGCAGCCGCGGCCACAGCCGCTCGAGCTGCGAGCGGAGCGGCGCTCGCCGTGCGTTGGGAACGATGAGGTGGAAGCGCAGCGCGGCCGGCGTCGCACAGTGCACCACCGTCGAGTTCACCACGCCGAGCAGCCCGAACGGCGCCTCCTCATCCGAGGCGATGGCAATGTTGACGGCAGGCGCGGTTGCGACGTCGGCGCCGTCCGCCGTCGCCGGCAGCTGGCTGCTGCTATCCGGCAGACGTGATTGGACGCCCGGCTCCACGGGCAGCTGCCACAAGCACAAAAAGAAGAGAGCACACACGCCGAGCACGCACGCCGCGAGCTGCGCCCGCCGCCGAGACAGGCGTGGCAGGCGTCGGCGGCGATCCTTCGGAGGCTCGGCGGCGGCGACTGCACGTGTGTGGCGGATCGAGCGCTGCTTCCTCTTCAGGATGTGAGCGGGCAATAACGACGAGCCGCCGTCGCTCAGCATGGCGGTTTTCGTCTGCTGGCACCAAGCGCGACGGGCTAGCGACACGGACGGAGCGACGGTACTAGACCATCGCCTTTTCACACGCGTCATTTGGAGATTGTTTTTGAGCTTAGCCTTCGGCCTGATGAAATTGTTTTTTATCCGCTTCCGCATATGGACCTCGCCGAAGCACAGGCCGCCGCCCTCTCTGAGGGCCTGGTGCTCGTGCGCTGCCTTGGCAACTCAACAGGATTCAAGGGTGTTCAAGCGGATGGCAAGGGGGGGTTTCGAGGCTTCTACACGCACGGGTCGAAAGGCCGAAGATCGAACCGACAACTTCGTTCGGTGGGCTCCGCCAACGAAGCCGCGCTCGAGCTCTCGCGGATGCTCCGCTGGACAGCTGCTTGCCAGTGCCGCGTCTGCGATCCGCCGGCCCCGCTACCGGCGGCACGGGAAGAGGCCGCTGTCGTTGCTGCAGCAGCTCAGGCGGACCTCACGCTCGCAACGTGCGGCAGTGCGAACGGGTACAAGGGAGTGGACCATGTAGAAGGCACCAACCCAAAGCGCTTCCGCGTGCGTCCGGAGATGATCGCTCGGCTCGGACTCGAGCGGCCGCCGCGGGGCTTTAGAACCGCGCCTGAGGCCGCGTTCTGGATCGCCGAGCGGCTCGGCCCGGAGAGGTCGGCCGACTTTGCGGCGGGCCGTGCGACCTGGGACAAGGACGAGATCGACGACGCGCTGCTGCAGACCGCCGACGGCCAGGCCTTCGGTGGCACAATGTCGAGGTCTCTCTTCGGGGGATTCGCGTGCGACTCCTGCGCTTTCAAGCCCGCGGGCGAGGGTTGCGGGCTGCTCTTCCGCTCCGCGCACGCGGCGCGCCTCCAGGGGCAGCGGTGCGAGGAGGCTGCGTGGGCGGGCGACGCAGATGCGTCGTGGGACGTGCGGCACCCACACCGCGGGCCAGGCGGGCGGTTGATCCCGGACGGCATCTACCGGTGCTCGCACCGCACCGCCAACGGCACCTGCTGCGCCTTCGCGCTAGAGGGGATCCCGCTGTACGGCAACTTCGACCACTACAAGTATTACGGGTGCCAGGAACCTGCGCTGGCCCTGACGCGGGCGGTTGAGGCGCACGACAGGTCACACGCCGACATGCCGCTCACCGTCGAGGAGTGCTACGAGGCTTGTTTCGCGGCGACATGCCAGGGCTACGAACGCAAGTACGAGCTGGAGACGTCGGCCGACAACGAGTCGGGCTTCGCGGGTGTGTCGGTCCGCCAAGGAGGCAAGAAGCGCTACCATGTTTTCGAGGTTGATGGCATGTTTGCCACCGCCCACGAGGCCGCCCTCGCCCGCGCCAAGGCGCGTACCAAGGCGCGGAAGCAGCAGGCGCGGCACGAGGTGCGCTCCTCGCGTGCGGCCACTCTCTTGCCTTGAGCACTCTTTCCGGCAACGCGTCGTGTACTGTGCCGGCCGCCCGCGTGTCTCATCGCAAGGGGGTGGGGGTCGGGGAGGCACCACCCTCACCGAGTCTGTCTTTCTAGTACCGTGGCCACCTATTAGCGCCAGTGTGTCCCAACACTCGCGGGGGGAACCTACAGCTGTCTATGCCTCCACTCATTGTAACACTCGAGTGCCCTTTCTTCCGTCCCAGGCGCGTGTTGAGAAGCGCAGCGTCGAGCGAAAACCGCCGTCGAAAACCAGTCGCTCGCGCTCGAGAGAGAGAGAAATAATTGTGGCGAGCGAGATTTGCTCTACCGTCTACGCTCATCCTCGGTGTGCGTGTGGAAGAGAAGGATCTGCTTCACATCGTTGTTTAGATAGGGCGGCATGGAAAACGAGAAAACGCGCCGCGGCTTCTTAGCCCCCCGGCCCTGGATGTGAGGCTAATGACTGCACTCCAAGTGCTCCAAGACCAAGTGCAGGTTTTCCCCGCCCGTTTTGGCCTCATCGTCCTGACAAGATCCTCCTGGTCCTGCGGCAGCTGGGGGCCGTCGAACCGCGAGGCGGAACATTTTTTAGGAGCAACAAGAAATCTATGATTCCTAGCACTCACATACACAGTGACAAGAGTTGAGTTCTTGTTGGTTTTCTTACTAAAAATCAACAAGAGTTGGAGAGAGAGAGTTGGTGTCCAGTCTGAGCCTGGCTGTTCTTCACCTTCCTACCTAACCTACAAACAAATCTCTCTACCTAACCTAACCTAAGAGTGTTAGAGTTGTTTGGTATTGCTAAAAATCTCTCTCTAAAAATCTCTCTCAAGAGTTCAAATCTCTCTCACACAGTGACTTAGCTGAGCTGCGTTTTGTTTCTATTCCCACCGTGCAAGCCCCACCCGGATGGGCGTGTGGGGGCGCGTCGCCCCGCTTGCTCTAGGTAGAACGCCTTAGAAGACGAAACAGATCGGTCGGCCCGACGGCGGGCGGAGAAGACGGGCACCGGACCAGGAAGACTGGGAGAGTGTGAAGTGAATGGAGGGATACGTGTGTTCAGACGCCCACCTTTTAGGCTTTTTGCCTCAGTCTACACTCATCGTCCTGTGAACACAAATCATATCGTCCTGCCGAGATCCTGCGAAAGAAAGAAAGAAAACACGCAAGCCAAAGGAGGGATGGCGGATGGGAGCGGGGCGAGCGGGACGGCACGCCGCCACCACCACACACACACAGGGATTTCGCGGAAAGGAAGGAGTGTTGGGTGTTGCTAGCAGCCGTCGCCCACCCTTGGGGCTTGGGCGTCTGCCTCTTGCCATCTCTCTTCGCAGTCTCTCGCCGATTCTCGCAGCAACCTGCATGCCACCTCGCGGTCGTCTCTCTCTCCACGCTCGTTCGTTTTTGACGAACTCGGTGTTTGGGTAGTCTGGTTCTCTCTCCGGCCCCCTCCCCGTCGTCCTCTGCTCTCCTCTGCCTCGTTCTGCGATGACCACGCCGGAAACTTAAAAAGAAAAGTGAGCCGGACCACCCCCTCTTGTTCTCTGCGTTGTTGAGCCAGGACTCAACATACTCGGGCTTGCGAGTCCCAAACTGTCACTCCCCTTTCTCCCGGCCGGGGTGGGGCGCGCGCGGGGGCGGCGGGTGTGCGGCGGGTGTGAGGGATGTCTGTGAGCCCGAGAGCGATATGCCATGTCCGCCTTGCGTTGTTTCATTACATCGAAGGCTAAGCTCAAAAAGAAAATTTGCCTAATGTTTTCTTACCACAGACGCGGGCACGCACTCCGAAATGGCTGGCCGAGGCCGCGGGCGCGGACGCGGCGGCATGCCCATCAACTTTCCCGACGGCGTCCTCTGCCGCGAGCCGGGCTCTCGCCGCCGGGCGCCGCTCCAGCCGCCGGCGACGTGGGACGGCCGCGGGTACGAGACTGCGCGTGACACCGACCTGCTCGCGGCGTGGCGGACGCTGCGAGAGCACCCGGCGGCCGTGGCGAGTCGCATAACCCGCGCGACGCGTGTGCGCGGCGTCGCGCGCTACTCGGACCGCGGCGCCGCCAGGCCGCACCTGACCGCGAGCGCGTTTGCCGCGTCCGAGCACTGCACGCTGCGGGTCGGGGAGCACTATCCGGCGGAGCTCAACCCGAGCGGTGCCTCCGCGCGGTCGGCCAAGCGCGCGCGCGCCGCGGCCGGGCCGGGGCTCAGGCTGCTCCGCGGCGCGTCGTGGGCAGCGGCAACCGAGCTCGAGGCGCTGGAGGCGGCCGCGCAGGCAGGTGCGGAGGGGGAGGGTTCTGCGAGCGAGGTGGAGGAGGGGGAGGAGGGAGCGGAGGAGGGAGCGGCCGGCCGCCGGGCGGACGGCTCGAGACGCGACCGCGACGACGGCGACGGCGAGGGCGACGGCGAGGAGGACGGGCTCGAGGAGGACGAGGACGCCATCCTCGGCGACGAGAACGGGTTCGACGGATTCGAGGACGGCGGAGACGACCTCGACTCGGGCGGCGAGGACGAGCCCGAGTACTGACACACGCGCTCCGCCTCCATTTGACTGCCTCCGTGTAAGGCGTTGTGTGAGATCTGTCGGTCTCGCTCGCGCCTGGCGCGTGGCGGTGGCGCCTCTCTGTATCTCTCTCCGCTCTCGCGGGGGCGCGGCTCTCTCAGAGATAAACCGATAAACCGCATACCCCCCTGCCTCCACATCATCGGACTCTCTTTAAATAACTTCGCGCGAGCCGCCGCGCGCCGGACGTCATTCGCGCGGGACCGACCGCGCCGCACCCCGGCCGGTGCCGCGCCTGTGCGCTGTGGGCGCACACCCTGCGTCCCGCGACGGCGCCCGCGTCCCGCGCAAGTAAGCGCCCTCTTCAACCTCCCAGTCTCATCAGCCGCGAGCGTGCGCATCCACGCGCCCGCTTGCGTGCGTATCCCTCCGGTCCTTGCGGACCCATCTCTTCCCATCCCCTGTGCGGCGGGGCCGCCTCTTTCCTCTGGCTGCTGTGGCGCCCTTGCGGGCCATCCACCGCGCCCCCGGCGGGGTAGAGGGCCGCCCCCCTCCTTCACCACGCCTTCTTGCTCCTCCTCGGGCTCGCAGACGGCTTGTCCACGGCCAGCTTGTCCCCAGCGGCGGGCGGGCCTGACCAAGAGGCGGCGAGGGACCGAGAGGCGGCGAGGCGGGTGGGCGGCGTGAAGCCGAGCCAGCGGACGTAGCCGCCCGCCATGGCAACGAGGACGACCGTCCCGCCCAGCGAGCCGGAGAGCATCCACGCCGAGAGCCGGTCCACGTACCCGAGGAGAAGGAGCGAGGCGAGGAAAGCGAGCGGCAGCAGCCACCGCTCCCACCACGCGGGCGAGAAGTGGCGCAGCAGCGGCAAGAGGAGCTGGACCGCGCCGGTCCGTGCGAGCCAGCGCGCCGACTCCTCACCCGCGTCGCGGCGCCGCGCCGCGCGCGCCACCGGAGAGCCTCCCGCCACCGCCGCCGCCGCCGCCGCCGCCGGCGGAGGCTCTGCACGGGGCGGCGGGGACGGGGCCGCGGGCGGCGCGGCGACGGGCCGCGGCGAGGAGGGCGCGGACTCGTGCACATGCGAGCAGCGCAGCCGCGTCGCCTCCACCGCCTCGGGCGCCGCCTCCTTCCACGCGTTTGCAATGTCCTCAGCCGAGGCGCCCTCGTCCGAAAACGCCAGGTTCTTGATTTGAAACTTATCCTTGGCCCACTGCGCGAGGTCGTCGGGCACCGCGTCTTGCGGCGTGAGCACCAGGTGCACCTCCACCGAGCAGCCCGCGCCCAGCGAGCCGGACGCGGGCTTGACGCGATACCGGGTCGGTGCCGTCGTGAGGACTTTGAAGAGCTGGGCGTCTTCGGAGTCGTTGGTCAGCACGATGGTGCGAAAGCAGGATCGGCCAGCGTTGGCCACGAACTCGACCGTCCCCGCCCTGGCTCCGTCGAGCGTGATCTTCATGGGCGCTCTGAACGCCTCAAACCCCGAACCTCAACGAAGAAGAAAAATCTGTCGTTGCGGGGGAAACGAAGTCGCACCTTAGGGAAGGTGACTTCGTCGCGGTCGTCCCCTTCCCAACCCAGTCCTCACTCTACAGTCATCACAGTCTTCCCAGAGTGGCAGAGAATAGTCAATAACAATATAGAGAAGAAGATTTTCGCGGCGGCGGCCCGAGCGCCGAGGTTTAACGTTAAGACTTAAGTTATGAACAAGAGGTACATGCAACACAAAAGAGAGGAGGCGGGGTCACCGGAGGGGGCGAGGCGCTGGCTGGCACTCTCCTCGGGGTGCGGGGCGCCGTCTGCAGCAGCGCGCCGCCTTCCGGCTCGAGTCGCAGTCGGCTGCTAGAGGTGGAGGCCGATGTTCGACCGGCTCTTCGACCACGAGTCGCGGAGCATCTGCGCGGGCAAGGCGAGGCAACGCGGCGTGAGCGGCGGCCGTTCCAAACGGGCAGGGCGCGGGCAGGGTGCAGCGCCAGCAGGCCGGGCGCCTGCTGTGCAGTCGTAGGCAGGGCATTGTACATGATGTTGAGGTACTGCAGCGAGCTGTTGTCCTCCACCGCCTTGCAAAAGGCGGAGCCGGCCGTCCCGGACAGGTTGTTTGACTCGAGGTTGAGGTACTCGATGGACGAGTTTGCGCAGAGGGCGGTGGCGAGGGCGATGGCGCCCTCGTCCGAGATCTGGTTGCGCGCGAGATCGAGCCGCGTGAGCTTGGTCGAGTGCTTCAGGAACTCGGCGATCAGGATCGCCTCCACGTCGGTGTACTCCTCGCTGTCCCACTCTAGCTCGTCCTCTTCGCGCAGCTCGCCAACCTGCGCGCGCACACAAGGCCCATGAGAGGGGGCCTCCGGCCGCATGGCCTCCGAGCCGCGCGCGCTGCGCGCGCACCGGTAGCTCGTGCTGCGAGAATTTGATCACCGAGAGCGCCGCGTTCTCGCACACCATCGGCGCTAACCTCCGCGCCTGCGCCGTCGAGAGGCTGACCGCGCTCAGGTCGAGCTCGCCGCCGCTGGCGAGGGCCGTCGCGTCGATCCCCGGCGGCAGATCGCCGACGGGCAGCTCGGGGATCGAGGGCGCATCCCCCGGCGGCAGCTCGGGAATCTCTGCCGACGCCCGCTCCGACTGCTGCCCCTCGAGGTTGGCGAGCAGGTCCTCGGCGTCGAGCCCCTCTATCCCCCCCTCAATCGAGTCCACGCCGCCGCTCAGCCGATCGACCTCCGCGTCCGCGGCCTCGCTCCCATCCCCGAGCATCTCGTGGAGGAGCACGTCGTTGACATCCTCCTCCTCTGGCAGCTGCAGCCGCTGCTTGCCTGCCGCGCGCCCCGCCTCTGGCGCCTCTGGCGCGGCAGGGAGTTTGCGCTTGGACATGCTTCTCCGGCCGCGCTAAGCGGCGGCCTCTCCGCGCGGTGAGCCTGCGGTGCGCAGGGCGGGCCGGCCTCGGACGGAGCTTTGGGTGGGGGACGGAGCACATCGACACATGCGCGGCGGCTCGGCTGTGCGGCAGTGCGCTAGCCCGCGCGCGGCGCCGCGGGCGCGGCGCGAGCGCGCGCACGCGGCGCGACTGCAGCACGCATGGAGGAGAGGGGGGGCAGCAACAGTGCTCTGGTAGGGGCGTTCGGGCAGGCGTCAACACCGTGAGACCTGACCAACCGGCGGGTGACCAACACCGTGCGTCAACCCCGTGAGCGATTTTTTAGCGTCGATTACAAACGAAAACACCACGTTCACAACTCTCCTGCTGAGCGCCTCACTCTTTAGTCCGCTCATCTTCACCGTCGCCGCCGCCGGAGTCGCGATGCACAAGCCCTCCGCCTCCCTCGCCGACGCGCTGCTCTGCCCTCCGCCCAAGTTCGGGCAGGTCGAGCCGAGCGTCTTCCGCGCCGCCTTTCCCCGCTCCGAAAGCCTCGCCCACCTCCGGCTGCTCGGCCTGCGGACCACCCTCAACCTATCGCGAGAGCTGCCGGCGCAGGACGTCCTCGCGTGGTTCGAGGCGCAGGGCGTCCGCGTCGCCCACCTCGGCATCGCCGTGTGGACGCACCCGTCGGTGGCGCCAATCTCTGCCGAGTGCGCTTTCGTGTGCCACATCGATCGCTCGCTCCACCTCTCGTGCCGCCGACCGGGCCGGCCCGCCCGCCCTGAGTAGGCTGGTCAACGCCGCGCTCAGCGCCGTGCTCGACCGGGAGCAGCACCCGCTGCTGCTGCTCTCGGCCTCGGGGACGCACGAGGTCGGCACGATCGTCGGCTGCCTGCGCCGGCTCCAGCAGTGGAGCCTCAGTGGAGCCATCGACGAGTACCGCTCCTTTGCCGCTCCCACGCCGCGGCTGTCGTGCGAGCAGTTCATCGAGACGTGGGATCCGGACCTCGCACCGCCGCCGCGCGCGCACCCGCCGCCTTGGTTCGAGTCGCAGTGCGCGCGCCCGCCTCCCGTCCGCGCTGCCCGAGACGTGGCCCGCGACTCCGCCGCTCTGCCCGCCCGCGCCTCAGGCACGCGCTCCTCGAGTCCGACGCAGAGGCGTGGAGGCGGATGCCGTGCTGCGACGCGGAGGAGGCGGCACGCTTGCGCGAGTACTTTCGGGTGTCGGGAGCGCTTTGTTCTCCCGGCGTGGCAACCACTCTTGTCGCCGAAGACGCTGTTGCCGACTGAGAAAAATGCACGCGGCGTGCCGGTCGAGGGCGGATGTTGGTACGGCCGGTTTGCGCGCACGCTGTACCATTCGTGGGTTATGTGATCGCCGTGTTTAACTGCAGGCATGCTATATGTAAGAAGAACGAGATCGAGAACGGGAGAGAACGCTCTCGCACTCGCGTCTTAGTCGGGAAGTCGCGGGCCTCTTATACAGCGTCCGCGACGGTCGCGCGGTCTCGAGGTCGAGCGCCCGCGCGTCTCCACGCACGCGCTAGTCTTCGCTCTCTCGCGTCTCGACTCGAGCACGTCTCGGCCCTCTCGCCGCCGCTCGGGTCTCGCGCATTCCGACACATATACGATACATTAGTCACATTACGTGCTTTCCGAAAAAACAAAAATCGCCGTGCCCCGCGCGGCCCGCGGGCGCGGCGTGCGAGACCAAGTGAGAGACTAGGTGAGAGAAGTTGAGAAGTTAATCCCCTCGAACCCGTCATGTGCGTCAACCGACGAAAAATAAAAAAGTGATATATCTTTACTTCCAACACACCCGGACGTTCCCAGGGTGATGGAAGGTTCGACGCACCCCCGGACTGGGCAGAGAGGTCCCAACGTACGGGGGTATGCCTAACTTTGGTGCTTTGTGTGGGTCGCGTTCCCTTGGTAGCTGTGTGGCTGAAGCCCTCGTGCCGCTGGCTTGCCCCTTCCAGCGGCTGGCCCCTCGAGACTGTCGGTGCTTGGCGGGAGGAGGGGGAGAGGGAGGCCCGGTGGGAGGGGAGGGAGAGGGAGGCCGCCTTGGGCTCTTCTCCTCCCCCCTCCCTAGGCTATTCTCCTCTCCCCACCCTGGGCTCTTCTCCCCTCTCCTGCCTGGTACTCTCGGCCTGATTACCGGAGCGTCTGCTGGAGCAGACGCTGGGGGGACACTCACGCCCGGAGGCGGTACGCACGACCCGGAGGCGTGGGGATGGGGGTCGCCGCGCCGCCGCCGCCGTGCCGCCTTCTCCCGCTTTGATCTCCCTCAGCTGCTTCTCCTCTCAACCTGTGAGCTTGCGAGGGCGGCGGGGGTGGGAGTGCTCTCGGGCGGCGTGTGCGAGCGCGCGCGGCGCGAGATCTCTTTCGCGAGGGCACGGTGGGTCGGGTGAGTATCTCGCGCGCTCGCACTATTTCACGTTATATGAGGCGCTGCCCCTCACTGCCTTTGCAAGAACCGCCAGCGGCGGTGGTTGAACCGTTCGCGGTTCGAGTCGGGAGCTTTTGGCTCCCGGTTCGAAACTCGCGTGGAGGGTTGCTTCGCGGTAGCGAACGCGGGCGACGCGAGCGCGCGGAGTAATGGAGAAGTCTGTCCGCGCCTAAGGATTCTGCCATTCCTATTCTGCTCTACTACACAAGGATTCTTGCTATTCTACCTCTCACTAGATTCCCCTTCCCAGGTTCCTCTTCTGCTCAGATATTCTGATTCTCTCCCCAGACTCTCCCATCTTGGCCCCGCTTTCAGCTTCCTGATTCTCCATTCTCGTTTCCTCCGCTTCCTTTCCGATTCTCTAGGGCAGCCAGAGCCAATTCCTGATTCTGCTCCCCCCTCCCGATTCTCCTGTCTCTCTTCCTATTCTTGATGCTCCATTTGATTCCTGATTCCTGATTCCTGATTTGTCGGATCGCCCACATTTTGACCGGGATTCTGATTCCTGATTCCTGATTCCTGATTCCTGATTCCAACATTTTGACCGGGATTCTGATTCCTGATTCCTGATTCCTGATTCCTGATTCCTCGGAGTTACGCATTTCGGCGGGATCCTATGTTGGCCTGACTCTCCGAACTCCTGAGCCGATATTGCGTGTGCGCGGGGCTTCACACAGCTCACTCAAACTTCGCCCGCGGCAGCATGCTCAGGCGCGGGTCTCTCTGGCGCTCCAGCCTCACGTCAGCGCACTCAGCGCTTAGGCCTCGGTCCGGCGTCCGCAAAGGCGCAGTGTGTGGTGCGGGCTCTGCCCGCCCCCCCGAGGAGAGGGGGGGGGGGGGGCGCTCCCGCGCGGGGGGGGAGCCGAGCGAAGCTCGGCTCGGGTTCAAACTAACCCTCCCCCTTTTCCCTTTTTCTAAAACTGCTCGCCGCGAGCGGCTCGCTTCTAAAACGAGCTCGCCGCGGCTGTCGCCGCGTCTCGCCTGTCTAGGCGTCGTGATGCGTGTGTGCTTTTGAGCTGGGCGTATAAGAAGAAGAAATTGAAGCACTCCTCCCATTGACTTAGTACGAGCACCGAGACACGAGACAGCAGCCTACCCGTTCTACACCCACACCGCCGCGGAGCTGCCTAGCTGGCGGGTGCATTCACAGCGAGCCCGCGGGCTTGGAGACCCAATCAGACAGCACTCGCCACAGCAAAAGAGCAGACGTGCCGCTGTGAGCATCGCTGAGCAGCACCAACGTCCTTGCGGGGCCGCCGCAGGCCGGCGCCAAGCTGCATCTGACGCCGGCATGCCGTTCAAACCCCGGCACCAAGCGCCCGCGGGAATGGGAGGCCGTCTGCCCAGAATTAAGATCGGCCGCGCACTGCTCTGGCTCCACCATGCCACCGCCCATGAGATCTCTGACGCACGTGTGATGAGCCGCCGTTCAAAAGTGACTGTACTGTGCGGAGCGCGGAGCGCACTTCGATGGCAAAGTGGGTGGCGCGGAGGATACGGCGCGTACACATGAGCGTGATTGGTTGAGTGAGCATGCCCAGATGGCCGGCCGGCCGGGCTACCGCCCCTCCGACGGGCAAAAACAGGAATCAGGAAACGAGAGTCCGGCCGGGTTGCCAAGAAATCGGCGGGCAGAGCGGAAAATTCCCTTTCCGGCATCCGGAGGCAGAAACCGCAACCGCGCGACAGAATCTGATAAGGCGAGAATCGGACGGACAGAATCAGATCGAGTAGGCAGAAACGGAAGCTGGGTGAGGAATCCTGCCCGGAGGCTGAGTGAGTGCGTGGAAAGGGGACGGGCAGAATCAGATCGAGTAGGCAGAACCGGAAAAGGAGAGTGAGAATCAGAAGAAACGGACACGAATCCCTCTCGAGCCTCCGCATACAGAATCCTGTCTTGGGTGGCAGAATCGCTAGTGCAGAATCCTCAGGCGTGGACAGGGTTCTCCAAGACTGAGCGCGCGCGCGTGCGTGTGCGCTGCTGCAAGGCGAGGCGAGGCGCAGGCGCAGGCGCAGGGGCAGGCAAGGCGAGGCGGGCGGCGGCGGCGCGCGATCGTTCCTTTTGCCCGGGTGAAAGGCGTTGGCGAGCACGTCGCGCGGTGATGACGCCGCACGCTGAGAAGTTCTTGGTGTCCCACCGCGGTGGCAGCGAGCCAGAGCAAGCGACCTGCCGCATGACGGGTGGACCTCGAAAAAGAATCTTTTAACCGACGAAAAACAGAAATTTTCCACAGTGGCCACTCGCTTGCTTTTTTTTCGCTCCAGCCCTGCGGGTCTTCATAGTAGACCGGAGGGCTACCGACGCCTTCACACTCCAAGGGGCTGCACACTGGCACAACACACAAGTGTGTGCACACCCCGCACATCACCAGAAGGGTCTGCATTCCGTGTCGACGCCGAGCTGCTCCGCCGTGATGTGGCCGAAGCAGCGGCACGGGAGCGACTCGAGCGCGCCTGCGAACTTCGCCCTCACGGCTGGAATGCCGCCCTCCACTCGCGTCGACTCGAGGGCAGCGACTAGCTGGGCCAGTGCCTGGAGGCGCGCTGCGCCGTGCGCCACCGCGACGATCGGCCGCTCGCCGGCGCGGCCGCGCGGGACGGGGCCGAACGCGGCGTCGGAGGGCAGGACGCCCACCGTGCAGTCGTCTGCGGCGGACCATCGCGGGACTCCTCTCCCGGTGGAGCGGTTGCAGAGCGGCGAGCGGAGGTCGCGGGCCAGGCGGAGCGCGGCGCCCCGAAGCACGTCGACTGCCGAGTGCATCCCGCAGGGCAGCGGGGACCAGAGGTGGCGACGCGGCGCCAGCAGCGCGTTCCACACGGCCTGGTCGCCACCGACGCCGCGGTAGCCGCCGCGCGGGGCCTCGCGCATCGCGCAGCGCCACCACGGCTCTCGCTGGCAGTAGGCCCGCTCGAATGCGCGGAAGCGGCTCGCGTTGAGGACGAGCACGCCCGCGTTGACGCCCTCGGAGCGATGCGGGATGGAGAGCTGCGCGGCGCCTCGCCGAGTGGCGCGCTGCAGCTGGTTGACCCGCGAGCTTGTCCGCGCGACCGCGACAAGCTGCGCCCCCTTGGCCTCGAGCAGCGCCTGCCGCAGCAGGGAGGCGCAGCGGCCCAAACAGAAGCTGTCGGCGTCGAGAAGCGCCGCCGCCTCCACGTCAACGGGCAGGTGGCGGAGCAGCTCGAGCTTCTCCAGCCCGAAGCCGGACGAGTAGTGAGCGTCGATTGGGAAGTCGACGCCTCCGCCGCCAGCGAGAGCGGCTACCATTGCCGGCAGCGTCTGCAGGAGTCGGCAAGTGTAGCGGGCGGGCGGGCCGCGAAGCAGAGGCGGGCGGGTGAGGCTGGAGTCGGTCACGACAACGAGTGGACCGAGCGCCGGGTCGCTCCCGTCCATAAACCGAAAGACGTCGCGTCCCATCGCCGCGCCGGTGGGCCCGAGGAGGTAGACCAGCAGGGCAAGAGGGGGCGGTGAAGACCCACTGCCCGCGACAGGCTGATCGCCGCAGCGCCAAACGTCAACGGAGCGAGTCATCGAGCGTGCCGACCGGGCCAGAGCCGCGAGTCGCCGTTCATGTGAATCAGTCTCTTGGACCACGGGGCACACGCACTCGCGGAACACACGGGGTATTACACTCGCGGCGTTGTGTGCGTTCTCAGGGAAAGGCATCACCACACACACAGACAAAAGTGCAATATGCGCTCGGGCGAGGCGCGCGCGCGCATGGCAGGCCGAGCAGGCTCGGCATATCCATATGGTGAACCCCCGATGCCGCGATGCGGTCCCGCTTTCCGCGATCTTTTCGTCCGTCCAATCCGCAATGTATCGCGAAGGAAGCGCCGGATCGCCCATGTTATGGAGTTAGCCAAACTTGTCTAGCCACCCTTTGTCTTGCGCGGTCATAACGCGCGGGCGCTCAGCGGAGCTGGGAATAGGACCGCCGCAAGCGGCGTGGCGTGGAGCGGTTGAGCATCCCTCCAGGGGCCCCTCTGCGCCGGGGAGGCGTTGTTACAGGCTAGGACGCAAGCGTCCGTCGCCCTTTTCAAACTCGGGGCCCACTCCGCTACGCTCCGACCCGAATTTGGAGGGCCTAAAAGTTTAAGGTGTTGCTGCGCAAAAGGAGTCGGACACAGGGCGCAGCTCATGCTAAGAGCCAGAAGGGGAGCTAGAGAGAACGACTACCCTGTCCCGTTATTGCGTAACACCAACACCACAAAAGCTCTCTCTCTCCTGTCCTCACTCAGGGGGGTCACAACTACCGAGTCCCGCGACTAGCTGCCACGTTGCCGACCGAGAGCGGATCTCCTCCTGCTCCGCAAGGAGGGTGGCCAAGGCTAAAGTCTTGCCGGAGCCACCGGGCGCATTGACGACTTGGAGAAGGTCGCCCTTGCACTTGTACTTGTAGAGATGCTCGAGGGGGTGCTTTGTTGGGCGGTGCGCAGCCAGGCCAGCAGTGAGGGGAGGCGCACCCAGAGCTCGTCGGAGGCTGCGGCACGACGGGAGGGTCGCGACAGCAGTCCTCGGGCGAGCCGACGCGCATGTCCAACCAGCGCTGGGGGGGGTATATTAGCTAGGGTTGCCTAACGTTAATTTGGGGCCTAACAGTTGCTTTATTGTTGGCTGAAATCCTCAACGTTGTTCAAGTGTTCACCCCAGCCCATGCTGCTACTGTTTGTTTACTGTTGTTACTGTTGTTCAGCGGCCAGCAAGCAGAAAATGGCAAAAAATCGGGTAAAACCCGAAAATACCTGGGATTTCCGGGTATTTTCGGGTATTACCCGCACTGGACACTAGAGATCGTCGTGGGTCACTGCCAGGGCCTTCCTTACTGTTGTTCAGTCGGCCCAACGTTAGCTACTGTTGTTGGGGAGCCCCACTGTTGTTCTGTTGTCGTACTGTTAACACTAGCACACTGTTCAGTTCCCTACGGCTTTTAACGTTAGGCAACCCTATAATATATATTGCAGATTTGTCAAGATGGTACCGCGTCTGCGACGCGGGCGCCTTGCGGGCAGAGCCCTTAGCCACCCTTTATATCTTGCGCGGTCAGAATTTTACTACGAACTCCCTCGCACAGTGTCGTGCGAAAAAAGAAACGAAAGCTCTCAGCCCTCCCACCCCTCCATGCAAGCAACTAGCTGATGCGGGTCCCACGGCTCCGAACGCTGCCTCTTCTCCCGCCTCTGTCGCACCGGCGGGAACGCTCGCCGCTCCAGCAGCTCCGCGGCGCGTTCGATTCGCGCGGTGGAGCAGCCCGCCACCGCAGCCAGCGCCCGCACGACTAGCGCGTGACGCGGCCCGTCTGCGGCGGCGCGAGAGCCGCAGCGCACAAAGCGGCGCGCGGCGCATGCTGCGCTCGCGCCGCCGAGGAGCGAAGACACGTCGCCATCGCCCCCATCGCCGAGCCCGGGCTCCTGTAGCCCTGCCGCCTCAGCCACTCCCTCCTCCTCGCCCACGGGGAGCGGCGGCGGCAGGGGCGGCGGCGGCGGCGCAGCAGCGACCGCCTGCAGCGCGCCCCGTGCGCGCGACTCGAAGTCGCTGATCTCGTGAAGCTGCTCGTCAAAGAGGCGGGCGCGGTTGGCCGGGTCGAGCAGCTCGTGCGCGGCCCACGCCGCGTGCGCGCACCGCGCCTCGGGCGGCAGAAGCAGCAGCTCGGTCGGACTCCACGCGGCGAGCCTGTGCACCGCTGCGACCGCCTGCGCCTCGACAGCCGCGCCTCTCTCCGAGAGGAGCGGGGCCCGCACCTCCTCCGCCTCCGCCTGCAGGAGCGGGTCACCCAGCCGCGGGCAGCCGAGCAGCGCTCGCAGCAGGCCCGGCTGCAGCCCACGCCAAAAGTCTTCCCCGGCGGCACCACTTGCGGATGGGGCGTCCGCCGCTGCACCCACTGCATCCGCCCCCGCTGCACCCGCGTCGCCATGACCACCAAGCTGCGTCGCCTCCTCCTCCTCCGTCGCCTCCGCGCTCTGCCGTTGCGTCGCCTCCTCCTCCTCCTCCTCCGTCGCCTCCGCGCTCTGCCGTTGCGTCGCCTCCTCCTCCTCCTCCTCCGTCGCCTCCGCGCTCTGCCGTTGCGTCGCCTCCTCCTCCTCCTCCTCCTCCTCCGCTGCGGTCTCTTGCTGCGCCGCCGCCTCCTCCGCCGCCGCCTCCTCCTCCTCCCGGTGCAGTGGCGGAGCAGCCTGCCCTGACCCGGCGGAGCAGTAGTCGAGCAGCGGCGCGGCCACGTCGCACCTCAGCTTGACCGCCACCAGCAGCGCCGCCGCCCCCGCCACCTGCGCCCTCCCGCTCAGAGCGAGGTCCGACTCCTTCTCGGCGTCCGCCTGCGGCGCGAGCTTCCGCACCGCCGCCTCGACCCCCTTCCCAAAGCCAACCAGCCCACGCCAGCCTCCGCCTCCGCCTCCGCCTCCGCCCCCGCCTCCGCCTCCGCCTCCGCCCCCGCCTCCGCCGCCACTCCGCTCGGCGCCGCTCACCCGCCCGACGAGCCGCACCGCCAGACGACCAACCTCGGCGGGGAGGCCGGCGTCCGCGGCGAGCCGGCCGAGCAGCACCTGAGGGGTGGGGGAAGGGCGTGTGGAGGGTAGACGTGTGAGTGTGGAGGGCAGAGACTCGAGCAGCACCTGCAGCCGGACGGGCGGGGCGCGCAGGTGCAGAGCCTTCCGGAGGCGCGTTGCGAGGAGGGCGAGCGAGTCGGCGGTCGGGAAGCTGCTGCCCGAGGAGCCGCTGCCGTACGGGCGGAGCAGGCCCGGCAGCCAGCGGACCAGCGGCAGGTACGCACTCGGCGCGGTGAGGGCGAAGGAGAGCAGCGGCAGCTGGCCGGCGCGGCACCACTCGACGAGGTGAGCCGCGCTGACGCCCGCGGCGGAGGCGCCCTCCTCGCACGCGAGCAGCAGCACCGCGAGCGCGAGCTGCGCGGACAGCACGATCTGCCCGCCGCCCACCGCAGCCTTGGGCAGGCCCCGCCGGCTCGTCACCTCCTCGTCCAGCGGCCGTGCGGAGAAGAGGCGCGCGGTGTGCCTCCACAGCGAGTGCGCCGAGGCGCGCAGCGCGCCATCGGCGCCGCCGCGCGAGCTCGCCGCCGCGCCGATCCGCTCCTCGAGCGGCCGCAGCAGCGCGAGCAGCAGCGCCTGGAACGCCTCAAAGGCGAGCCGCACTGTCGGCAGCGCGGCCTCTGGCTGCACTGTCGCGGCGGCCAGCGTCGACGGCCCACCTGCCGAGTGCACGCGATAGCGCAGCTGCGCGCCGTCGGCCACGCCCGCGTCCGCCTGCTCCTCCACGAAGCCGCGCAGCTGCACGCCGCAATCCACGCAGGTGAGCCCGCCGTCGTGGCCGGGCTCGAAGCTCGTGGAGCCGCACGAGTGGCAGCGATGCGTGCCGCGCAGCCGCCTCGCCGCCTGCGGCGAGCGGTCGCGCTGGTCCTGCGTGCCGCCCATCGATCGTCATCTAGAAGAAGAACTAGTGTGGGACCTGCGGCGGTACCCGCCTCTCTGTTGTTCGGGCAGTGAGAGACGCAGGATCTGCGGCACGCCAAAGTGGGCACTCCGCATTTGCATTTTTGTTTTGGGTTGTCGGAGATCATCCATCAGCACTCATGTCTCATCAGTCAGTCACGTCAGTCAAAGCAGTCGTGGCACGTGGAGCAGTCGCTGCATGCAACGACGCCGCCACACGCTCCGGACGACCCCGACACACCGACACACCACGCACAAAGGGAGGCTATCGCGCACGATCGGGCATCGCGCTGCAAACACCTCGCCGCACAGATGGGGGGGAGGCAGAATCCCACACACACCGGAGCAGCACAGACACCTTACACGTCAGCGCTCGCTCGATGTGGCCGGCGCTCTCCCCTCGGTCCTATCGCCTTTTCAACGGCGGCGTGCGGCCACGCGCCGCGCCGAGCCGGTCTCGGCGGGAGACCTCGGAGCCGCACGCGATGCGGGCATGCGCGATGGCTCAGTTGGCTCCGTGCCTAAGGCAGATCGATTAGGGTGTGAGCTGTGGCAGCCACCGTTTCTGTACCCGCTCGATCACGTGCAGGCCGTCGGAGGCCGCGCTGGATGGCCCAGGGCCGGCGGCGGTGAAGGCGTCCGTCGATGAAGGGATGTCGTCGAGGGAGCCATCGTCCTCCGTGGCTGGTGCACCGGTCCAGTTGTTGGAGTTCGAGATCGCCGTCGAATTGGAGACGTTCGGCCCGTTGACGAACTCACGGAATGTGAGTGACTTGGTGCACGCTCGGTCGAGCATCATGGCTCGCACCTCATCCTGGGCAAGGAACTCGCCCAGGGACCAGCTGTTGGCGTCGCCGTTTTGATCGAGCTGCATCCACTGCATGGTTTCGTAGCCAAGCGTAAACGCCCAGGAGTTGGTGCCTGGGTGACTTGCTGAGAGCGCCTTCCAGGCGGGTAGTCGTGCCCCTCACCTAAGGTCAGACGGCGGAGTCAGAGAGGGGGGAGGGGCGCGAAGCGTGAACATGGAGGCAAGCAGGTGGTTGCTGCACCTGGCCAAAGCCGGCGACCTCAAAGTTGTCGTAGCTTGTGCGGATATCGCTGAGCGTGAGAGGGACCGGATCGATCCGGGGTGAGAGCGTAGTGGAGACCGTCGTTGACCGTCCGCACGATGAGCGCAGGCCCGCAGCCAGATTTCCAGGGCAGATCGCCGACGAAGGCGTCGATCACGCACTCGGTGCGGGCGGCATGCTGATGGTAGGTCGGCATTTGCTGAAGGTAGGTCGGCATGCCGGGACGGTTTGCAATTGACTTGCTGATGAGAGCGCCTTCCAGGCGGGTACTCACCTAAGGTCATACGGCGGCGTCAGAAGGGGGGGAGGGGCGCGAAGCGTGAACATGGAGGCAAGCAGGTGTGGTGGCTGCACCTGGCCAAAGCCGACGACCTCAAAGTTGTCGTAGGTTGTGCGGGTATTGCTGAGCGTGAGAGGGACCGGATCGGCAGCAGCGCGGGCGGCAGCGGCCGGAGAGGCCGGAGAGCCGTCCGACGGAGGCCGGTCGTGCATCGGCGCGTCGGCCGCAGGGGCCGTGGGGGCGGCGGCATCCATCGCTGCGGGTCGCTGCGGGCCGACGATTGTGGACTGATCGATCGTCGGCGGGCGGTGTTCAGCTGGGACGTTCTACGTTAAAAGAGCGTCGGCGCCGACACGAGAGACTTATAAGGGTAGATTCGACGCGGTCTAGATCTAGGCACGGGTGGCGCGCACTCGGTGAGTAAGACGCGATTTTCTCATTCACGACCCCCAGCCGGCGGCGCTGCGCCTACGTTCTTGGTGGCAGGACAACTGGGCAGGAGAGACTTTCGTACCACTTCAGGCGCGCCGCGATTGCCGCAGCAGAGAAGGGAGATGTCTGCGAGCGCGGTGGCGGCTGGCGAGTCTGACAGCCTGAGGCCTGGTGTCAAGCGCTGTGCGCTTGCGCTCTGCGCCTCTGGACTGCTCTGCACTCTGCACTCGACACCGCTTTCACTGGTAGACGGCGGGTGAGCTTGGTCTGCAGGATGTGACCCTCCTGCCATGCAGGCACCATTCTTCTGTGGCTGATGCGCTGCTGCTGCTGGCCGCGCCACGAGTACAAGTCGCGCGGCAGAAAGGTGCTGGACGAGATCGAGATGGAGTTCGTCGACGACCCGGAGGACGACGACTTTGGCCTTTCGAGGTAGGTGCCTTTCGAGCCACACGCACGCGCCAGCGCAACCAGCGGTCTCTGAGACCTCCCGCACTCCCTGCGCGCAGCTTTGCTGAACCAGGCCGGCCGGCGAGCTGGGAGAGACCTGTGGCTAGCGGCGTGCCGGGCGACGTTCCGCAGGATGCTGCGAGTGGAGCGACAAGGAGAACATCCGACCGCGCCATCCTGCTGTCCGAGAGTGGGGCGCGTACGGAGAGTGAGGGCACACTGTGAGCCGGGTGTGCAGGGCGAGAGACAGAGAGCGAGGCCGCGAGCCCGAGCGACGCGGGAGCCCGCGGCCCGTGTGGGGTCGCGGGCACGCGTGGGGCGCGCCAGGGGTGGCGTTGTGTGCGAGGAGAATGCCGATGCATCCGCGGTATATCTTAGACCTTCAAAGCTCATGCCAGCCATGGCCCCCTCATGGCGTCACATGGGCTTTTTTCCTATTCCACCGACCCGGAGGCGAGACCCGGTGTGCGCGGCGGATCCCAGCGGCCCGGCTGAGCCGCTAGCCGCCGCCCGCGCCCTCCATAGCGGTCAAGCGGTCGCGCAGCCTCTGGCCCTCCCGGTCGTGCTGAATGATCTGCCAGGCGAGCCGTGCCCGCGACTCGAGGGCGGGCTCGTCGGCCTCCGCGCCCGCGGAGTGCTCCGAGCGCAGCAGGGCCTGAGCCATGGTCGTGAGCAGTGCACTCTCGAGGGCGTACAGATTGCAAGACTCGAGGGCGGCCTCGAGCACGGCGAGGACAAGCGAGTCGCGCGACCGCTCGGGCAGCCGCAGCACCTCCTCCGGCAACGGCAGCGCCTGCGCAACCAGCAGCCGCATGTGGGCGTGCAGCCGCTCCGACTCGTCGTACAGCTTGCGGGCGAGCGGCCGTGCGACCGGCCACGGCATCGAGGTGGAGATAGCGCGCGCCACGCCGTCGAGCAGCTCGCGCGCCTCGCCCTCGCCGAGCTCGAGCGTCTCCGCCCAGCTGCCCGCTAGCGCAGACAGCCGCTCCGGATCGATCAGCGGCGGAGCGAACGGCGCCTCCCGCGGCGGCGGCTGCTCGCCCGAGTCGACGGCGGCCCAGGTCTGCTCGGTCAGGATCGAGTCGCCGAAGAGCACCTCGACCACGCCGGCGACCAGCCCCTCGCGCTGCTGCGGAGTGAGTCCGTCCAACCCGCCGAGCGAGTCGCACACCTCCGTGAGCCGCGAGTCGAGGCCTTCCACCAGCGCATCGTACAGCTGGCACTCGTCGTCCGGACCGCCTTCGCGAGCAACCGCGCCGACCTGGGGCAGCGCCTCAAAGGCGGCGTCGACCAGCGCGAAGGTGGACGGCATGCGCAGCGCAAGTGGCATCTCCTGCACCTCTGCGAGCCTCGCAACCTTGCACGCGACCAGCATCAGCTCGGCGGCCGATGGGGCGGCGGCGTGGAGTAAGGGCGGCGGCGCGCATCGACTGCTAGGCGCCACGGATATGATGAGGCTGGCGAAATCGAACGCACCCAAGACGACCAGCATCCTTCGGCGAAAGAATTCTTGGGGCGCAGGCTCTCTCACAGCACACTGGCACGACAAGGGCGCGGACTGGCGCGGACTGGCACACGGCGAAAGAAACCGCGCTCGGTCACCCTCTGTGCACCGTTTCCTGAGATTTGTCGTCATTTAAAAATGCCTCTTCAAGAACAAAACTCTCACCTAGGCACGAGGCGTGTCGTTGAGCGCTTTGAAATGCTTGCGTTTCTTTTTCTAGTCTTTCAGTCACAGCGCTCGTAGTACCCGTTGCTTTTTGAGAGAGGCTCGTCTCTTGAGAACTCTCGCGCCGGCACTCTGCTAGTTGAGTTGAACAGCAACCACGCCTTTTTTCTTGCGTTCAAGGTCTTTTCTTCTCAATCTCAATTTTCTTCTGTGTGTGTGCCCAGTCGCTCGTCGTGTAAAGGGCAAGCTGCTGGAAAGAATTTTAGCACGGGGGAACGGCGCGCACTGGCACCATACGTTCAGTCTCGTTTCTCCGCGTTGGCTTCTAAAACTCTCTCTCTCTCTCTCTCTCTCTCTCTCTCTCTCTCTCTCTTGGTGCCAGTCCGCGAACGTTCTTCGCCTTCCTATATCATCGAGCTGCACGCGTGAGCGCGCCTCTCGATATCGAGCGGCAGTAAGTGTCCGCCGTCGCCCCTCGGTTGCCGCTGATGGGCGCTGAAAGTGGCGTTGCGGTTGACGATGTGTGCACGCATAACGCCCTCCTTCGCCGCAAACCATAGCGGCGCTGGACGCTCAAGCTTGGGGAGCGTCTCGGCAGCGGTCTTTTCCACCGCCTTGGCCAGTGTAGAGTACGATACGGCCGAGGCGTCGGATCTGCCGAGGCTCGCCACCACATCAGTAGCGAACTGGACCGCCGGTCCTGGTTTAGCATCGGCGCGGTGTCGAGTCGAGCGAGCTGAGCACGCGGCTCGATTTTGCGTCGGAGCCGCACCGTGAAGCGCAGCTTGCAGAAGACAGCACTGTGGTCACTGTCGATCAACTGTCCACAGCATGCCCCGGCGTCTGTGAATCTTTTCACGTCGCATCGGGAGATCATGATGTGGTCCAGCTGCTTCTGCAGCTTACTGCACGGGTGCAGCCACGTCCCGTTAAACGGCTTCTTGAAGAACGAAGACAGCGCAGCAAGGTCGTGCAGCTCCATGAACGAGCGCAAGCGGCGCCCAGAGTCGTTGAGAAAGTTGATACCATGGGGGCCAACCGCACCGTAGTCGGCATTTTGGCCCGCGCCAAGGCAGCCGCGTCCGATGCTTGCATTAGTGTCAGCACAGATAATCACAATGTCGCCGGACTGCCGGCGCGAGAGCACGCAGGCGAGAGCAGTCTCATACTCGTCCTTTTAGGTGTCGGGGGGGTAGCCCGCGTCGTCGGCGTACATGGAGTCTCTGAGGGAGAACTCGGCATCGCCGACGGTAGACGGGCGCCGACCGGTGAGGACAAAATCGCTCTTCGAGCGGACGACGCACAGCTCGAAGTCGTGGTGGAGGCGCCACGTCTCCATGACCACCGCCATGAAGAAGATGAACAGCTCGGGGCCGAGCAGGTCGCCCTGCTTGACGCCGATAAAGTCGATCACCTTCTTCACGCCACTCACCTCGACAGCGCCTTCAGCAGCGAGACGATCTTGGGAGGCACCCCTGCTTCAGCATCACGCGCCAAAGCAGCTCGCGCGGTACACGGTCGAACGCCTTGACCAGGTCGATTAGCAACAGCCACGTCTCGAGACTGCTCTCGACGCTTCTTGATCAGCGTTTTGAACGAGAAGATCGCGTGCGAGCAGCCACGGTTCGGCCGGAAGCCGTTTTGGTTCTCGTGATGCAGCGCTCCACCCTCCTTGATCGGTTTGAGCCGAACGAGGATGATGTTTGCCAGCAATCTTGTACGCCGTCTCGAGCATCAAGCTCGTTTGTTCGCGACGAGCACGGCCTGTGTGTTCTTGGCGGGCCCGCGCAAGTCATCGTGGATCCGCCGCCGCCGCCAGGCAAGCGCACGCGCCGCCGTGGCCGGAGCAAGGAGGCTGTCACGGAGTCGCGCCGCAAGGTCGCGGCCGCGCACAGGCGCTCAAGCCGCCGGGTGCAGGGCCGGGCGAGATGAAGAGATGCACCCAGTGCATCCGCTACCTCGCCCCGGACGCCAGCAACTACGTCCAACGTGACATCTACCCGCACATGCAGCCCATGGCCGACTTCCCGCCGGCCAAGTGTGCTGCGCTGCGGATGATGATCATGGCGGACACGCTGCTCCTCACGGCCTTCCTCCTCAAAACGCGGTTGCCAAGGCGCTCGACGCGGAGAGGAAGGTCTACAAGCAGCACTTAGAGCGCCATCCGGGAGGCTCGCCGACCCACAGCCGGCGCGCTACCTCTGCGCCTACCTCAAACGGGTGGTCGCGAACGACAACCTCATCCTCGCCTGCGACAACGTGTACAAGCAGTTCGCGGCCATGATCAACGCGCACCTGCGCGCTGTGAAGGAGGACGAGATAGTTACTGTCGGACCTCGAGAGTAAAGCTTGGCCAATGGAGGGAATCACGGGGGCCTGTTTCTTGTAATGATTACGCATCCTCTTCTGCGTGCCCAGTCCACGCGCTCGTCGTGCCCGTGTGCTTTTTGAGAGAGGGGCAAGCTGCTGGAAAGAATTTTAGCACAGGGGAACGGCGCGCACTGGCACCATACTCGTAGTCTCGTACCGCGTTGGAGAGAGAGAGATGTCTCTTCTCCGCGTTGGTGCCAGTCCGCGAACGTTCTTCGCCTTCCTATAAAATCAATCAATGGCACTTACCTATCAGCACCAACGGGAGCCGCCGCCTAACTAAGCGACCCCTGGAGAAGAAACAACCAGCGCGCCTTCCTGGTGGCGACGTGTGCCGTCCTCCTCTGGTCTTTTATATTGACTTATTTGTTTGTTTCTTTTGTTCAAGTCCAAGAGATACACCACCGGGGGCAATAAGGCGGCGAGGCGAAATCAGACTCGGTCGTGCCCAGTGTCGTGCGAGTTTCTGCCAAAATTCTTTGTTTAAATTCTTCTTCGTATTAGTGCCAGTGCGCGCCAGTCCCGTGCCCAGTGTTGTGAGATCTCTCTCTCTCTCTCTCTCTCTCTCTCTCTCTCTCTCTCTCTCTCTCTCTCTCTCTCCCAGTGTTGTGCGAGGGAGTTCTTGTAAAATTCTTCTTCGAGCCAGCTGGAGGCCGCCATGGAGCGCGGCCGCAAGCCCTCGTACAACGGCTCTCCTCCTCGCCGCTACGCCGCCGGCCAGCTTCCGGCACCCGACGCGCCGTTGCACGAGCTTGTGCGCAAGCTCGTGGCCATGCGTGCTCGCATGGCGCTGCGCGCGCTGCGCACGTCTCCTGCGGCGCGCCGCAGGGCGGTGCTCGCGGTGTGCTCGGCGGCGCTGCTGCTTGCGATGGCGAGCGCCTTCTCGCGCCTTCCCGAAGTAAACACGGGGCGCGACCCGCTCGTGCCGCGCGCCGTCGGCCGCGCCGCCGGCTCCCTCCTCAACGAGACGGACGTCGACCGGCTCCGCCGCCGCACGGCGGAGCGCAACCTCGAACTCTCGCGGCAGGCGCGCGGCTCCAAGCGGGAGCGGCTTCAGCAGGCGGCGGCGACGCTAAACACGCAGCTCGAGGCGCTCAAGGAGCGGGCGCAGGTCCTGGGGCCCAACAGCCGCCGCCAGGCAGGCGGAGGCGGCGGCGGCGGCGGCGCCGCTAACTCTGCCGCCGCAGACGACGCGGCCGCCTCCGCCTCTTCCGCCGCGGCCGAGCCGTGCGGCGGCGTGCGGCACCGCGAGTTTCGGATCGCGATGGTGCTGCCGTGGATGGACCGCGACGGCGCAAAGGCGCCGGCGTGGTTCTCCCACCTCGTCGCCTCCGCCTCCGCCTCCGCTTCGCTGGTCGCCCCCCGTCCGTGCTGCAGGGGGCGCGAGCCGTGAACGGCGTCTCTTGAGCGGGTGGCTGGTCTCGAGCAGGTCGACTGGTACGTGCCGCACGAGGGGTCGCTCTCGCTGCCGCGCGGCGTGCGTGCGCCGAACGTCAAGCTGGTCGAGCTGCGGCGCGGCGGCTTGGCGCGCCTCTTCGCCGCGCGGCTGGGCGGCGCGCTCGGGCTGGGAGGAGGCGAGGCGAGGACGCTCGAGAAGCGGCTGCGGGCGCTGTTCGAGGCGTGGCCGCGGCTGGCAGTTCTTGCCGCGAGGGTGTGCCGCGTCGGGGCGTGAGCAGAGTCGCTGAGGCGGTGGTGCCGCCCGCAGGTGGCGGAGTACAAGCCCACCTTTGGCGAGGTCTTCTCGGCCTGGCTCCAAAACTACACCCACTGGGGCTACACCGACCTCGACGTCATCTACGGCGCGCTGCCGCGCTTCGTGCAGCGCTCCGAGCTGACGGACTTTGACCTCTTCTCGTACTCGTTCGGCGACGCCGAGGCCGTCTACTTGCGCGGCCAGTGGACGGTACACCGCAACGGCCCGACCGTGAACGGCGCGCCGCGGGCTGCGGCCGACACGCGAGCAGCGAGGAGGTAGCGAGGAGCTGAGCCGCGGCCCGCTCCGCCCCGCCCTCGTCTGCGCAGGCTTGTGGCGCGGCTGCGCGCACCTCGCGGCCGGCCTGCTCGACGAGCTCGGCAAGAAGGAGGCGCACCTGCGCCGGATGGAGGCCGCCGGCTCGGCGTCGACGGGGCACAAGCGCTTCATCTCGGCAGAGGGGTGCTACTCGCACGTCGCCGCGCACACGGCCGGGCTTCGCATCAAGGTGGCGGCGAGGAGAGAGAGGCCCATGGCACGCCCCACGTCCGCGACACGTCCACGACACGTCACGACACGTCCGCGACGCGTCCACGACGCAGGTCGCGACCAAGCAGTTTGTCGGGATGGGGCGCGAGAGCGGCCAGATCTACGCGCTGCGTGGGACCGTCTGGCGGTGCGAGCGGCAGCTGCAGGCGGCGGAGCTGGCCAGCCTCGCCGCCGCGTCGGCGCCCGAGTGCTCGACTCGCCTCGCCGGCGTGCACACGCCGCGGGGCGAGCCGGAGCGGCTGCGCGTCTCTGGCTCGGGGTGCGGCGGCTGGATGCCGGCCGAGCACCGGATGTGCGCCCCGCAGCTCAAGGGCGACCCCTCGCGCGACCTGATCCTCGAGAACGGCGCCTTTGCGGCGCAGCGGTCGGAGGCGAGCCCGACGACCGTCGCGCTCGGCGGGTTGTGCCGCGAGGGGGCCTTCTTCCACATGCAGGAGTGGAAGAAGCGGTGGGCGAGCGACGGCGCCGCGAGCGTCGATGCCCACGCGCGGCCGCACGAAGGCATTCGAATCGCGGAGACGGGCATCCACGCGCTGCCCCAGTGGACTGCCCTCAGACCGAGCGACGCGGCGCGCGAGGAGCCGGCGCGTGGAGAGACGAAAAGGAAAAGGGGGGGCAAACAGTAATAGAGATCTGAGACCTCTTCGTTATTGGATTTTATTAGTATCCAGAATAATTATTCATACGCTTTAATCATATTTCATTTTTGTTTTTGGAATGGGAAAGTTTTTGCATTTTCATTTTTCTCCTTCGACGATTCCCCCATCCCCCAAGTGTTCACTCGGTTCTCCGAGAGTTATCTCCTTTGGGTTTGGCCATATGGTCATGCACACGGACACGCGCTGCGCGGTCATGGTCGCCTAGAGGGCGGCTGGCGCATGCCTATGGATCCCTTACATATTGTCTTGCATGTGTTGCCTGCCGGGTGGTACTCACATACTCACACACTTGGAGTATATAAACCGCTGGTTTTCATGGCGCCTCTCCTCTTCGACCCGTGCTGCTGCGTCCGGGCTGGGCATTTCGCAAGCGCTCGAACCCGACGGAGCGTTTCGTATCGCGCGGAGGCTTGGAGTCAGAGAGCCGCGGCGGGGGCTCCTCCAGGGCGAGCAACGACTCAAACTCGTCGTACATCGCGCTTGCCGACGGAGGCTCCGAGTGCACGACGGTCTCGCCGGCCCCGTCGAGGCGCCACATCCCGACGGACGGCGCCCGCCGCCCGTCCGCTCCGGCGGCCGGGATGCCCCTCTCGCTGGCGGCGAGCACGTCGTTCGCATTGTCGAGCCCGGGACCGCGCAGCCGCTTGCCACCCGAGAGGTAGTCCGCCATCTTCCTCTCCAGCGTCACTCCGGCCGACCGCAGCGTGCCGAGCGCTCGGCTTCGATCCGCCTCCCGCGCCGCGCCCGCGCCCTCCGCAAGCCCGCCGTCTCGCCTGCGAAGCGCGCGCATCAGCGACGCGATGGTCGCGTCCGACGCGCGGTAGCCCTGCCCGAGGGTGGGACCGCTCGAGCGGAGTGTGTCGAGAGCGGACTGAAGCTCCTCCGCGGTGGAGTGGCCGTGGATGAGCTGCTCGTAGTACCCGTCCACCCGCGTCACCACGCCGCGCCCCACCGCCTCCTCGAGCAAGCTGCAAGCGAGCAGCAACCCGTCCGGGTGCGGCGCCGCAGCCTCGACCATCGCAGCCACCAGCGACGCCTCCGCCGCACGCACCTCCGCACTGCCCTCCTCACCGCTGCCCTCGTCGCCGCCCTCGCCCGCGTCGGCCTCGCGGGCAGCCTGCACGAGCCAGCCGTTACCCTCCTCGAAGGCGGCGTGCGCGCGGTCGAGCTGGGCGAGCGCGCCGTGCCCCTGGATGAGGGCGCTGTAGACGCGCGCCATCTCGCCCACCGAGGCGGCGCCGAGCGCGCCCGCGTCGCTCATCGCGCCGAGCGTCGCGCGGGCGAGCGCCATCGAAGGGACATCCTCGGCGCAGCACGCCTAGCCAGGACGCCGCCCCGGGTGTCTCCCCTCCCCCCCCCTTTCGCTGCTCAGTGGCGGCTACTCTGCCACGGCTACTCTGCCACCTCGACGAGCAGCACGAACGCGATGGGCCGCGCTGCGCCGCCCAGCCGCCGCACGAGGACCGCGGCGGCGCTGATGGCGCCCGTCGCACACTGCGACGCGACCAGCTCCACGGCACGCGCCTCCTCCGCCCCGCCGCCTTGGAGGCTCTCGGGGCGCAAGGCGGCCACCGCCTCCATCGCGTCCGCCAACGCGGTCACGTCTGCGGCGCGGCCGCAGGAGCGCAGCGCCAAACACCACACGTCGTCTCCGCCGCCCTCGACGGAGGACCGCCGCGACAGCTCCGCTGCAAAGGCGGCCTTCACCTGCCCGCCCGCCCGAGCCGGGTGTCCCAACTCGTACCCCTCCCGCGTCATCCAGGAGAGCAGTGCTGCTGCGCGGCCACCCTCGCCGCTGCTGGCCCAGTGCACCGCCGCCGCGGCGAGCAGCGCCGCCGCGTCGCCCGAGCCGGAGCACTCCCGCGCGCCTTCGAGCAGCAGCGGGAGCCGCGCCGCCGGCGCCTCCCTCCGCAGCAGCAGCAGCCGCGCCTCCGCCGGCGGGCCTCGAGGCGGGCCCTCGCCGTCCAGCCTCGCCTCGAGGGCAGCGTACACGAGCCGCGCCTCGTCGGCGCAGCCCCGTGGGCCAGACGCAAAGGCGAGGAGGGACAGGAGCGGCGACGCGTTCGCCGCCGTGCCACTCTCCCGCACGTGCGCCGCCGCCGCCGCCGCCGCCCGCAGCCGGCCCGCCTCGACGAGCGCACAGATCGCCGCCGACCCGGTCGCCTCGTTCCACGGCACTCGCAGCCACGGCCGGCGAAGCAGATTGCGAAGCCCGCTCCACGTCTCCTTGCGCCGGCCGGCCGCGGCAGTCGCCAGCGCGGCCGAGTCGCGGTCGGGCGGCGGCACTCGGCTGACGCG
Source organism: Emiliania huxleyi CCMP1516 (assembly GCF_000372725.1). NCBI lineage: Eukaryota > Haptophyta > Isochrysidales > Noelaerhabdaceae > Emiliania > Emiliania huxleyi. The sequence goes on from NW_005200507.1 coordinate 613,081, forward strand.
CATGCGGATGAATACGTCGAGGGCGCTCGTCGCGCCGCGCTGTCGCTGTTCGTCGTCGCCGTCCGCCGAGGCGTCGAGGCGCATCGCCATCAGCGCGTTGAGCGCTGCCGTGGACGGCGCGCGCCCGGCGTCGGCAAGGGAGGCGTTCATCGCGAGGGCGTGCTGCTCCCACCCCGCCTCGCACGCCGCGCACATCGCGGAAGAGAGCGGCTCGCTCTCGGCAGAGAGCGGCTCGCCCAGCTCCTCCTCGGCGCGGCCGATCCACCGCTCGAAGTCGTGCCGCCGCCGTTGGGCCGCGAGGGAGCGCAGCGCGGTGGCCAGCAGAGGCCTGCTCATTCGCTCCTCGCAGCCAACCGCACGCCACCTCGAGAGCCGCGCTGCTCCCATCTCAAAGACTGCCCACGCCGACAAAGGCCGCCCCGCCGCGAGCGTTCTCTCAGCCAGCGCCGCCAGCTGAGACAGCCGCTCCGCCCTGGGCTCGCCACCGGCCAGCGCCCTCTTAGCTGCTGCGCGAGCCGCTGCAACCGACAGCGGGCTCGAGGCGAGCGATGAGCGCTCGTCCACAGCGAGCGCCTCGAGCGCCGACCGCGCTGCGGACATCGCAGCGTCAGCCTCGCAAGCGGACGAGGCGCTTTCGACGACCGATGGAGGAAGCGTCTCCAAGACTTGCAGCGTCGAGCGCAGGTCGACCAGCTCGCCTGCGAGCGGGCTCTCGCTGCAGACGGGGTGCCTGCACCGTGCTGGCGGCGCACGGAGCATTTGCAGCGTACGGCCGTTGGTGCAAAGCAGCAGCAGCGGCACCATTGAAGATGGAGGGCGCGACCAAAACCTGGGGTAGATGCAGCCAAAAAGAATTTTAAGCAAAAAGTGGAAATTACACAGGTACACCACGTGAGCCGCCTAAGCGACTCCTGCGAGGACGGCGAGGCACTTAGCCCCGTGCACTCGACCGCCATCGCAGCCAAATAAAGAATTTTTATACTTCGCCCATCGTCCCGCAATCGTGGGCTTGGACCGGTGGAGCGTCGGCCGTACTCGTGAGAAGACTAAAGGGTGTTGAGGTTAGTCGCTGTCACGGTGCGTCGCAGTGGCTGTATACGAGCACACATATGGCGTTGGGCGTTGCAGACAGACAGAGTTGTTTGTTTGTTTGTGCGCTAGCGGATCTGGACCGCAGAGAGCCGACTGAACTTATGTGCCGAGGTTAGCGCTCGTAGCGCTCGCCTGCTCTCGAACTCGGTCGTGCGCCGCCCTACCTACCTAGGCGCCGCCGATGCCTAGGCGTGAAGCGCCTATCTCGGCGCCTCGTGGGGCGGCTGTGGGGCGGCGCGGGAAGCACGACGATGGGCTCCGCCATCGGAAACAAGGACGGCGTGTCGTCCGGGAGTGGGCGCCTTTCCTGGGCTGAGCGAACTCCTTGTAGGGCTGCACGCCGCCGGAATCAGCGGGCGCCTTGCATTTATTATAATTCCACGGCTCCCCGACGCCTCATTTGACGAGACCAAGGACCAAACCTGGTAACCACGCCGGCGCTGCCAGTTGCAAAAGGGAGGGTTGTCTAACTTGCCACGTTTTACCGGGAGAAGGGGACCTCCGCAAGTGATTCCAGAGAGAGAGAGTGATTCCAGGCCGATCCGAGCGTCGACTCCAAGTGCTCTCTTCTACAAGTCGACGCGCGGCCAGGAGAGCAAAAAGAGGATATCACCCCATGAAGCGGGCTCGGCCAGGGCACCTTCAGGGGACTCCAATACAATACAAAATATTGGTCTTGGTCCAAAAGACTCCAAATCAGCTCTCGGCGGTATTCGTAATCGTTCCAGCGTTTGCGGCGGCGCGGTTTGATTTTCAGTTTGGTTGCGACGGGAGAGTCCCCCCGCGCGCGCGCACACCGAAGAACAATCCTCATGCGGCCTGGAAATTCTCTTTTCTTCTTCTCACAGACGCGCGCTTTTTGAGGTCGCGGCCCGAAGGCGTCCCTTGTTACCTTGGGTGGAAAAATCGCGCCCGCAAATGGAGGCGCCTGGGACGAGCTGCGCGAGCGCCATCGCGTTCGACTCCTCTCTCTCCCTCTCGGCCGCCGTGGGCGGTGAGTTGCCGCAGCCCAGCTACAGAGATGATCTCTGTCCAGGCTCTCACTTCAGCGGTCTCTACGGTCCCGGCGAAATGGGAGATGGCGGAGTCCACTGGCTGCGGCTGACCGACATCCGTCCGGATGAGTACCTGGATCTGCACGCGTGCGGCTTTGATTCTGATCTCTACGTGTTTGAAGGCTCAAGCTGCGAGAGCCTGAGCCTTGTCGCCTGCAATGGGGATACGCTGGCGGACGATCCGATTTACCAAAAGTGCTCCGTCATTTATGACTCAACTTTGCGCTCATTCGAGCTCAGTGCGGACCAAGAGTACTACGTCGTGATTGGCGGGTGGAAGGGAAGCACCGGGCCTGTCAACGTCACCGCAAGCTATCGGCCCAAACCTCCGTCGCAGCCGCCACCGTCGCCTCCGCCGTCGCTGCCTCCCTACCCTCCAAACGAGGCACCCCTCCCGCCGTCGCCGCCGTCGCCGCCGTCGCCGCCGTCCTCACCGCCGCCGCCCTCCGCGCCACCGCTGCCGCCCTCGCCATCGCCTCCACCCGCGCCGCCGCCGCCGCCGCCCTCTTCGCCGCCGCCACCCAGCTGGCCGCCGGTGGCAGTCCAAGGTTTATGCACGTTCTCGCCCGACGGTGCGTGCGCGCGTTCACCCGGCTTCCCCGGACCGTACCCTGGCAATCGCTGCCCAGTTGGCAGGACATGTGACGAAACCGAAATCATCTGCGAAATCACCTCCGTCCCCGAGGTGCCGCTCTATGCGACTCGCTTCAACGTGGAGCAGAGAGTGGACGGAAGCTGCTACGACTCGGTGCGCATCGACGGCATCGACTACTGCGGGACCTCCTTCCCGGACCGCATCGTCGTCGCATCTGATGGTCGGATCCAATTTCGGATTGATCAGCGAGTCGGTGCGGGGGGCTGGGAGCTCTGCTGGGGGCCGACGACTCCGCAGCCGCCGCCGCTGCCGTCTCCGCCGCCTCCGCCGCCGTTGCTGATCCCCGCGACAGACCCGGTCGATGTGACCCTGTTTCTCCTGGTCGCCGCCGTCCCCCTCATCCTGCTCACGTGCTTCGCCTCGGGATACCTCTCGCGCCGCTGCCAGGGCATGGACTGGAGCCGGTACGACCCGCGTCGCTGCCTCTGCCCCTGGCGATACCGGCCAAAGGACGCCTTCGCGCCGACGCGGCGCGAGCGGGCGCACGCGGCGCTGGGGCAAGCGAAGCGAGTGCTCGGCGTAACGCCGGCCACAGCTTGCGCCGCCGCCACCGAGGCCCCCCGGGCAAACGGCGTCTGGGTGCACGGCGAGAAGGCGAGCCTGCCCGTCGTCGAGGCGGGGATGAGGCCGGCGAGGGCGAGCTCCCTGCCGCCGACCGCCGGCGGAAAGCAACTGCGCTTTGGACGTGGCACGGCAGCACCGCCCCTGCGCGCCATCTCTGAGATGCGCTCGTGTGGGACTCGCTCCTTTAGCGCGCGCTCGTTTGGCTCACGCGCGTCGGACGCGAACTCGACTCACTCGCGCGGCGTCTCGCTCACCGCAGACGCGGTTCCCCGCGCCACGCTGGCGAGAGCGAGCGATTGCGAGCCCGCCACGGCCCGCGTTCCTCCCCGGTGGGCTCGGGCGCACACCTACGCGGGCTCCACGGCGACAGCGACGCTGAGCGGCGACAGCGACAGCGGCAGATCGTCGCACGGAGCACCCCCTGCAGCAGGGGCCGGCCAAGCGAGCAGCAGCCGGTCCGATGGCGCGGTGAAGCGGACGAATAGCTTGGATGTTGCGCGCCGCTGGCTCGACGACGCGCTCGAGGCGTTCGGCGGCGCGAGCAACTCGCCCCGCCGCTCGAGCGCCTCCGCCAGTGGCACATCGCCCCAGAACGAGGAGGCTGTGCCTCCGTCGGCGCTCGCCGACGCCATGCAGCAGAGCTTCGTGGTCGAAGGCCGCCCCAAGCGTTTGCCATCGTTGCCGCACATCTCAATTGCAGGCGGAGATTCTGAGCCGCCGGGGTACGAGACGAGAGAGGTCTGAAAACACAACACACACAACCACGCGCGAGAGAGGGCAGTAGAGCTAGAGGGCGCGCGGGGGCCATGCGGCATGTTCATATAAGCTTCGTGTGTATTGTGTATGTGTAGTCGCCCTGGTCGTACTGGGACCCCTTATTACACTGAGCCGTTTTACTCCGACTCCTGTTGCTCTCCCCTCACGCTCACCACCCATGGGAATCCTCAGAGCCGGCAGAGCCGGCGCTCATTTCCTCAACGTCAATGTCCTCGTCGATGTCGTCGATCTCGTCGTGATCAGAGTCCACCAGCTTGGGTGCTGCGGCGACATGTTGTGCAGGAACAGGGCTAGCAAGTGCGGGGAGATCGCTGAGACGCGAGCGCGGTGCGGCCGCTGCGGCTTCTTCCGGCTCGGTGTGGACAGCACCGCCTTTCGGCTCTGCAAACGGGATGCAGCCCCCGTCGTCCGAATCATCAGAGATGGCCTCGAGCGCAACGCGCGTGGGGCGGCCAGGAATGATGCCGGCCCCGGCGCCAGCATCGGCGTGTCCATCGACCACAGTGCTCCAGGCTGCGTGGCCGTCTGAGTCGTCTGACGACGCCTCCAACTGTAGTGCCAGGTCCTCGAGGGAGGAGGCAGCCGACTCCTCGTGCAGCTCACCCGCACCGTCATGCAGGCTGCTGCAGCTCTGCTCCTCCAATTCAGCATCATGAGTGCTGCCTTCCGATCCCTGTTCTGCCGTCTCCAAACCTCGATCGCCTGCACCCCTCTCCTCTCCCTCCTCGCCAGAGCTCCCTTCGATGGAGCTCGATACTTGTGCTTGAGCTTTGGACATGAAGGCATCCATGGAGCTTTTCTGTCCGGCCTTTGACCCTTCGCACTCCTCAAGAGGCGCAAACATACCGGCCACACCAGCCAACGGGCTTGGCTTGTTGCCGGTGCCGCTGATCGCACCGCCACCTCCGCCAGTTCCCTTGCCCAACGCAGGGAGGTCGCCGAGCAAAGACCTGCCACCAGCCCCCCGCTGCGGAGCTGAGCCTCTGACATAAGCGCCGCGGATTAAGGACGTTCCTCGATTGCTTGCGCCGTCTTCCAACGGTGAGGGCTTTGTGCCCCCTGCACCCGTCTCCTCCGTTGGCCCGCCCTTGCTGCTGCTGCTCAAGCCGTCGAAACTATCTTCCCCCCATCCAGCGGAGCTCTGGTTGTCATCCTCATCGGCCTCTGCCACCGTCTGCAGCCCTGTTGTTCCCTCACCCTGCTGCTGCTGCTGTCGACTGGACCCCCGTTGCTCCTCGACGCTCACCTCGCTTGCTTCCCCAAGTTGGGAGGCCAGCTTGGCGCTGCTGCTGAAACCGCCGCCGCTATCAATGCCGTTGCCCAGAGCAGGGGGCTCGCCAAGCGAGGACCGTTTCGCCACTAGCGTGGTGGACCTGCTGTCCTTGTCCTCCTCCAACTGCTTCACTGACCGATGCTCCGCCTCCACGAAAGCTCTTGCCCGGGCTGCTTGGCCGCCGCCCAGGTGGTGATGTTGGGTGACGTTCTCCGCCTCAGGCGGCACTGGCTTTGCGACGGCGGCGACAGTTCTCAACAGGGCGGTTGAATCCTTCCTCAGGCCCAGCTGCTCCTCGATCAGCAGCTGGAGGACAGGCTTCTCCGAAATGCCGTCCAGGGCAGACGTGAGCTGCGATGAGCGGGAGCTCCAGCCTGGGATCTCGCTCTCGACTGCACTGAGGGTGCACCAACACCCGTGAAACCTCAAAAAGTCCTCCAAGACGCCATAGGCTATCGCGCATGACTCCTCTGCTGTCACCGCCGATGGCGGCTGCACAGGCGGTGCACTATTCAGAGCACCTTGTACGAGGCGAGCGAGAGAAGCGCGAATGCTGGAGAGCGCTCCACGTTCATCAAGCAGCTTCTTGACGCTGCGAACCGCGTCCGCAACGTCACCGGGTGCTGCGGTCATACACGCAGGGGCGAGGGCTGATTCAACGCCGGCTGTTACGCTGTGGACTAATCTCCAGAAGAAAGTTCTCACTTCTCGCCGCTGTACTCTCTCTCTCTTGGGTTGTCCGTTTTCTTTCTTTCTTTCTCTCTCTCTCTCTGTCCACCGTGCTGCGAGCCTGTCGCTGTCCCTTGTCAGGAGCAGGAGAACTAGGAGAGTGCAACCAGTAGGAGGCCCGCGCCTGCCCCCGTGCCGCCGGGTGCAACCTGTCCTATACGAGAGAGGAATCCCTGGGACCCTGTCGTGTGGGTGAACCCTGCCCAGCCCCCCTCCGTGTCGCGATGCGCTCCCCGCTCCCGTTCCCCTGTGTCCCTGATCGTCCTTACAAGATCCTGCTCGTGCAGGTGGGGACCCTGTCCTTCTCCCACCCCTCGTTTGGCGTGCCCGTTTTATTTATTTATTTATTTCTCTCTCTCTCTCTCTCTCTCTCTCTCTCTCTCTCTCCCCGCTGTATAGTACGTACGTACTTTACCGCCTTGCATCCTTGCGCGCAAGGCTCAACGCTCGGGCGTTGACCGCACCGCGTACCCTCCCCACTCTCGCTTCTCGTTTGTGTCACACCACGCGGAACGCATCTTCCATCTCCATCGCTTCGCCTTCGGTGAAGGGGGTGAACCGCGCCATCCTCGATCGCCGTGCAAAGCTCGCTTCCAAGCTCTCACGCCGCGCGTAGGGCCGTTAGGGGCCTCTAGAGAACACAACCCCCTCTCCCTTTTCGCTTTTCTCCCCGCTGTACACTGTAGTCGGGTAGTCGGCGCCGTGAACCTTCACGGGATTGCCCCCCCGTGTCTGTACTGTTTGTGCCCCTTCGCACGTCCACGTGCCCATCCTGTGCCTCCGAGATGATTTTATACAAAAGTGATACATCGTAGGAAGGACCTTACTTAGGTCCGCATACACCTTTGAGATCATTCAAAGCACTCCAAGCGTTCCGAAAGGATCGAGCCGCCCTCCCTACTTTCTGTTCTTCCTATGCTTTTTGCCGCTGCCCCTGCTCGGTGAAGCCGGAGGTGATTCAGCCGCTGTCCCCACCAGCCACTCATCCAGTTGAGGCTTGATGTTTTCGTTCCCTAGCAGCTGCTTAGCCCCCTCCTCCTTCCGTTCTTTCATCGGCTGCAGCTCGGCATTCTGCGTCCGGCGGTGGTGGTCACCAGGAAGTCGGCACATATCGACCGTTGCGAAGACTGAGCAAAAGTCATCGACGCTCATCCAGAAGTCGCCATCGTCTTCGTCGCTGTTGAAATTGCCGGCCGCGGCCCGGCAATCCGGGTGCGAGCTCCATTCTTTGGAGCCATCAGACCACGGCCCCTTCCATTCCCCGTGCCCCCACGGGTTGCGGAGGAGCAGAAGCCTGTGGCCACTCACCTCCACCGCATGGAGCACCGCATACGCGTGCCCGTCGATAATCCCGCACCGCTCCTCTTCTGTCGCATCCGAGCGAGTTCCAGCCCCCACGAGAATACTTGGATCCTCGACCGCATCACAAAGCCCCTTCCACAGCCGGTCCGCCCCGACGGAGGTGGGGATGGCCGTCGCACTGCCGCCTGTGAGTGCTTGCAAAGCAGTCGCGACCCTCCCGCCACCGCCAATGGCCTGATACGTCCCGCGGAGCTTAGCAAATGCTTTCTCTACGACCATGGGCCAGATCTCTCGTCGATTGGCTGACTTGGCGAAGACCGGTGTGGGCCGCACAGACGCATGCACATTATTGGGAGTGTAGCAAGGGAAAAAACCGTCTACGTAGACCATCTGCCAAGCGCCGTCGACCCAAAAGCTGACGCCGTAGCAGCCCGCTGCGTCTAGTTCGTCATCGACGAGGCCGTCGGCGCAACAGGTGTCCGTGGCGACGAGCGCAAGAGCGCTAAGGAAGTAGCAGTCGCCGAGGCTTCCCTGCTGCACGTCGTGCGCATCCAGGCCGCATTCTTCACCATCTAGGCGGTGGAAGAGCCACGATGCCTCTCCTCGAGAGTTGGTGCCCAGAGGCCGCCTTGTGCCGCAAATTACCCACGGGCCCTCCCAGCTGAGATGGACGTTCTTGAGCACCTCCCCGCGCTCGCCGTCGCGGAGCCAGTCTTTTGGCTCAACACCTCCGATAAACAAGCTCTCGTTGGAGTGCGGAAAAAGGGGGTCCTGCCAAGAACGCGGGGCGTCAATGCTGGCGCACTCGAGCGCAAGGTCCTCGTACGCCTGGCCGCCAAAGGGGTTGCGCCGCGCTGACTCGATCCTCCCAGCCGCCGATTCGTGATTGATGGTGCTCGTCGTGCGGCGAGGGACGGATGGCTTCGGCTTCCCCTTCTTGTTCTTGGGTGGGGACGTCCCCGGCGACTTCATCTTTTTCGAGGGGTGTGGCCCGCGCGACTTCATCAGCAACCATGCGCCCGCGGCAAGCAGAACCGAGAACGCGAGAAGCATCCCAGGAGGGACGCTGTTCGCCGCCATGCTCTCGCGTAAAAGCGGATTGGATCAACTTGATCCACACAACGTTCGGCAATGTATTCAGGATGATGGCCATGGCCGAGAGGGAGAGAGAGGAGTCGAACGCGATGGCGCTCGCGCAGCTCGTCCCAGGCGCCTCCATTTGCGGGCGCGATTTTTCCACCCAAGGTAACAAGGGACGCCTTCGGGCCGCGACCTCAAAAAGCGCGCGTCTGTGAGAAGAAGAAAAGAGAATTTCCAGGCCGCATGAGGATTGTTCTTCGGTGTGCGCGCGCGCGGGGGGACTCTCCCGTCGCAACCAAACTGAAAATCAAACCGCGCCGCCGCAAACGCTGGAACGATTACGAATACCGCCGAGAGCTGATTTGGAGTCTTTTGGACCAAGACCAATATTTTGTATTGTATTGGAGTCCCCTGAAGGTGCCCTGGCCGAGCCCGCTTCATGGGGTGATATCCTCTTTTTGCTCTCCTGGCCGCGCGTCGACTTGTAGAAGAGAGCACTTGGAGTCGACGCTCGGATCGGCCTGGAATCACTCTCTCTCTGGAATCACTTGCGGAGGTCCCCTTCTCCCGGTAAAACGTGGCAAGTTAGACAACCCTCCCTTTTGCAACTGGCAGCGCCGGCGTGGTTACCAGGTTTGGTCCTTGGTCTCGTCAAATGAGGCGTCGGGGAGCCGTGGAATTATAATAAATGCAAGGCGCCCGCTGATTCCGGCGGCGCAGCCCTACAAGGAGTTCGCTCAGCCCAGGAAAGGCGCCCACTCCCGGACGACACGCCGTCCTTGTTTCCGATGGCGGAGCCCATCGTCGTGCTTCCCGCGCCGCCCCACGAGGCGCCGATCGGCGGCGCCGCCGAGCCTCCGTACCAGCAGCCTGCCGCCGAGGGCGGCGGCCTCGCGCTCGTCGGCGGCCGCGGCCCACCCATGCTCAAGAGCATGCCCTCTGCCAACTCGCAGTTCGCGATCGAGCAGCTGATCGGCCTCGCCAGCTCGTCGCCGACCAAGGAGCCGTCGCCGCGCTTCTCCCAGCCGGGCAGCGAGGGCGGCCAGAGCCCGGACCAGCAAGGAGCGACGCCCCCCATGCTGTCCGAAGCCACGCCGCCTCACGAAGAGTTTGAACCGTCGGGCGGGCGGGCGGAGGGGGCGATGCCCATCGCGAGCGCGATGGCCATCCCGCCGGGCTACTACGCGCCCCCCCCCGCCGCCGCCGCCGTCCACTATGGCCAGATGCCGCCGTCGTACCTCGAGGCGACTCCCTCGCCTCACCTCGCGAGGCCGCAGGCGGCGGGCGAGGTTGGCGCAGCGGGCGAGCCGCGCGCGCCCCTCGAGAACTGGGCGCCCCAGACGGTCGTGCGCGGCGTGGCGCCCCACGTCCCCGTCCCCGTCGCCCTGCCCGGCGTCGAGCCCGGCACCTCGGCCGTGCCAAACAACAGCGCCAAAAAGGCGGCGACGGCCGCTGGGAAGGACAAGGCGAGCGGTCGCAAGGGGCGCGAGGTGGTGCCGTGGCGGCCGTCGGAGGACTCGACCATCCTGCAGGGCGTGTCCGAGCACGGCTGCAAGTGGTCGCTCATCTCGCAGCAGCTGCCCGGCCGCTCGGAGAATGCGGTCCGCAACCGGTGGCACCGGCTCGAAAACGCGGAGCGCACGCGGCGCGAGGCGCTCGAGGCGGGGCTGCCGGTCGAGGGGTACCGCTGCCGCAAGTGCGGCCACTTCAAGAAGGGGCACATGTGCCTCGGCCTCGAGACGGTCGCGCCCGACGGCTCCGTCATGCCGACGCCCGCCGCGAGCGGCGCCAAGCGAGGGCGGGCGGCCGACGCGGCCAAGCCGCCCCGCAAGCCGCCCCGCACCCTCGCGCCCGGCTACCAGGGCATGCCGCTGCAGATGCCGCCCCACCTCATGGGGCAGCCGCTGCCGCAGCACGACCCCTCCTACCCGATGCACCACCCGATGGTTGCCGCGCACCCGGGCATGCAGCAGCTGCCGCCCGGCCAGCTGCCGCCCGGCCAGCTGCCGCCCGGCGGAGGGTACTACTACTACCACGAGACGGCGCAGCAGCAGTTCCTGCAGCAGCAGCGGTACGAGCAGCACCACCAGATCATGCAGCAGCACCACCAGCAGCAGTTTGAGCAGCAGCAGCAGCAGCAGCAGCAGCAGCAGCAGCAGCAGCAGCAGCAGCAGCAGCAGCAGCAGCAGCAGCAGCAGCAGCAGCAACACTTGGCTCAGCAGCACTTGGCGCAGCCGCCGCCGCAGCAGCAGATGATGCAGCAGCAGGGACAGCAGCCGCAGGGGCAGCCGCCGCAGCCGCCGCCGCACCCCGCGGCCGGGATGATGGCAGCGCGGCAGCACCCGCCGCCGCAGCAGCAGCTCCCGCCGCCGCCGCAGCAGCAGATGATGCCGCAGCCGGGGCAGCCTTCGCAGGGGCAGCCCGCGCCGCCGCACCTGCAGGGGCACCCGCACTTGCCGCACGTGCCGCAGCTGTCGCACCTGCAGTACGCCGCCCCCCCCGGGTACTACGCGTACGGAGGGCCGCCGGGCGCCGCCATGGTGTACGCCTACCCGCCCTCGAACGACGCGTCGCCCACGGGGGAGGGCACGGGCGAGGGAGGCGCGCCCTTCCAGCCGGCGCCCACCTCGCCGCTCACCGCGCCGCTCTCGCCGAGCGGCATCGAGGGCTTCAGCGACGACGTCGTGGGCTCGTTCCTCCACGACGCGCTCGAGTACAACAGCGCCTCGGCCAAGGTCGAGCCCCCCCCGCAGTGAGGCCGCCCTCGCGCCCCGATGTTCAGCAGAGGCGACCCCCCCCCGCGGGTCTGACCGCCGCCGCCCGGAGCGGAGCCCTGATAGACGGCGCGGCGGCCATCGCGTGAACACCGAACACCCCCTTCCCCCGAACGGGCGGGAGGCGACTCGATCTCAAGAGTATTCGTTGCCACACTCTGCGCTGTACTGGCCATTATTATGTTCTGTGCATGTCTTGGGAGATGGATGCGTGTCGGCGCGAGCGCTCAGAGCGTGCGACACACTTGTCAAGCTGTCAAACCCCGGTGTTGATTAGGTCTGCAGAGGGTGTCTCAATTTGAGAGATTGCATTTTAATATCGTGGGATGCGACCGCGGACCGGCCATTTTGGGTTTTGTGAAATTAAACGAAAGCATTTCCCCAAACGACGCCTCGCGGGCCCGGAGCCACGCACATTCTTCACATATCAGATTTGCACAACGGACACACCCTCGTGTCCGCCTGCCCCGAGCGCACGCTGCCAAACCAGCGGTAGAGGCAAGCCGCGTGGAAGCGCTTGGCGCAGGTCGGGCACGCGAGCTTGGGCAGCTGCTGCGTCGTGCTGTGCAGGCCCTCCCGGCAGATCAGGCACAAGCTGTCTGGATCCTCGTCGCCCTCGGCGGGGCCGCCGCCCGGCTCGCCCCCCGCGAGCCAAGGCTCGAGCAGCTTCCGAAGCCTCGAGAGGAGGTCAGGCTGCGGCGCAATCTCCGCGTCGCGCCTCAGCTGCGAGCCAACGGCGCGCGCCTCGTCGAGCTGGCACCGCAGAAGCGCGGCCGGCGGCGCCGTCTCCGGCGGCAGCCCGCCCGCCGCGACGACGAGCGCGAGCCACTCGGGGCCGGGCGGCAGCAGCGTCACGCCCTCGACGGCGACCAGCTTGCCCTCCTCGCCGAGGAAGAGCAGCGAGGTGCCGACGGCAAACATCGGCAGCCCGTGCGGCGGCAGCGCCAGCCTGGGGATAGAGTGGCGCTGCAGAAGCGCCTTGCATTCCCGGCCGTCGGCTCTCCAGCGCCAATCGAGGCCCTCTGGGGCGTCCAACTTCACCACCATCGGCGGCGGTGCCGCCGGGCCGTCGGCGGGGGCCGGCTGGGCGACGCGCAGCTTGCGGTCCCGGTAGCCGGACGCCATCGAGCAGAGTAAGCGCACGCCAGCGGGCCGGTCGGCCGTGAGCGGCGGCTGGAGGCCGCACGTCGCCACCGCCTCGTCCGGCTCGAGGTCCGGCTCGAACCGCAGCATCATCGCCGCGGCCGCCTGGCCGGGAGACACCTTGGCGACCATCGCATCGCCAAAGAGGAGGCGGAGCATCTGGACCGACTCGGCCGTCAGGGCTGCGGCCGCCCCGGTCGGCGGTCGGCACAGCGGCGGGGCGTTGGCGCAGACGAGGGATCCCACAGAGCCGCCCAGCCGCACGCACGCGACGCGCTGCTCGAGGGCGATGCCGCGCCGCGACGAGAAGTGCTTGAGCGCTCGCGCCCCGTCCGGCGGGAGGACGCCCAGGGCGAGGCAGAGGAAGCCCTCGGGCGGCGGCACGGCGGTGTGCGTGGCGCTCTGGGCGACCAAGCCGGAGAGCGCAGCCGGGCCACCGACGCAACTCGCAAGCTCCGCACTCGCCTCCTCGAGCCGCCTGGACCTCGCCCACACGCGGCACGAGCCGTCGCCGCCGTGCAGAAAGACCCAGTCGAAGCCGCGCCGTCGGAGCAGCTCGTCCTCGATGGCCGGGAGGAGCGTCGCTCGCACCTCCTGCGCGCTCGCGAGGTGGACCACGTCGCAGCAGCGCTGCTCCACCGCCCACGCGGCGGGCGGCGGGAGCAGGCGCTGCAGCGCGCCCTCGTCCAGCTCTGGCGAGAGGCGGACGGCACACCCCGCGCCGCAGCTGCGGCGCGGCGGAGGACACGCGCTCAGGAGGGCGTCGGGGCGCGCCCAGACGAGGAGCGCACGCAGCAGCGCGAGGCGGTAGGCGCCGTCGCGGCCTGAGGGCGGGAACGGCCCCGGCGGCAGCTCGAGGCTCGAGGCGGGGAGGCGGGTGCTCTCGCGCACGGCCGCGCGCAGCGTCGCGAGCGTGGAGAGCAGCTGGCGCGCCTTCGGTGCGAGCCGGGAGGGGTGGAGCAGAAGGGTGCGAGCTGCGGGAGAGCAGCCGGCGGAGACACGCCTGCTTGGGCGCGATGCCGTGGTCAGTGCAGAAGCGGGCCGCCCGCGCGGAGAGGGAGCGTCCGCCCCGCCCGCGCTTTGCCGCAACGGCGCCGTCGGCGGCCGGCTGCTCCGCGTCGGCGGCTGGTTGCGCGTCGTCGTCGGCGTCCGCCGGCTCGTCGGCGGCCTTCTTTTCCCCGATCTGCTCGAGCTCGACCACGAGGGCAATAAAGGAGAGCGGCTCCGAGTACATGCCGCGGTCAAAGTGCAGTCGACCGTAGAAGCCCGCTCGCACGAGGCTGTTGTACTCGTCCGGCTCGGCGACGAGCGGCGACACGATCCGGAAGGGCGAGCGCGGCTGTGCGCAGCCCGCGGCGATGACGAGCGCCTCCGCAGCGCACCCGAGCCGGATGCCGAGCGCCACCATCCTGGAGAGCTGCGGCTCGAGCGGGAGTGCGCTCGCCAGCCGCCCCGTCGCGGTCAGCGGCGCGATGTCGAGCGGATCGAGGGGCTCCGCCTCGCCGCCGTCGCCGTCTCGCCCCTCGGTGTCGACCTGCAGCATGCCCATCTGCGCGAGGGCGTGGAGGGCGTGCCCCACGTGCGTCGGATCGGGCGGCTCGAGCAGCTCGCGCATCGTGCCAGAGATGGGCTGGCCGCCCTCGATGACGCATCGCAGCCGCAGCACCGACGCCTCGAGCGGCTCGCGGCACATCTGCGGCGCGTCGTGCTCCGCAAAGCCGTCCCACGCCGCCCTCGGGTAGAGGCGGTAGACGGAGCCGGGCCGCACGCGCGCCGTGCGGCCGGCCCGCTGCTGCGCCGACGCCTTTGAGACCCACTCCCGCCGCAGGACGGCCGAGCGGAGGGCGGTCGAGTAGGAGAGCTGCTTGTGCAGCCCGAGGTCGAGGACCGCGTCGACGTCGGGGAGCGTGAGCGACGACTCGGCGGCGTTGGTCGCGACGACCACCTTGGTCACGCCCGGCGCCGCCGCCTCGAAGGCCTCGAGCTGCTCCTCGAAGGGGAGCTTCGAGTGGATGGGCACAACCTTGAAGGTGGGCGGCGGCAGCTTGTCGGCCAGCTCCTCGATCTCCGCCATGCCAGGGACGAAGACGAGCACCGCGCCGCCCTGCTCCTCCGCCTCCCCGGCAGCCGCCGCGGCGGCGAGGCGAACCACCCACGGCGCCAGCTCGAGCATGCCGCTCACCACGGAGGCCGGCACCGCGCCGCCGTCGGCAGCCGAGGCGGCGCTCTGCTGCGCGAGGCTCTTCGCGGTCTTGCGCAGCCGCTCCGGCAGGCCGCCCAGCCGCTGGACCACCTCCTCGAGGAAGAGCTCCTGCAGCGGGAAGCGGCGCTCGCCGACGTGGAGCGGCGCGCCGACCTGGCTCCGCCCGAGCGAGGCTGCGAAGTAGTCGACGAAGAGCTGCGAGTGGAGCGTGGCCGACATGAGCACGACGCGCAGCGTGGGGTGCGAGCGCAGCAGCCGGCGCGCGAGGAGGCAGAGGAGGTCCGAGTCAGTCGCTCGCTCGTGGCACTCGTCGATGATCAGGTGCGTGAGGCTCTGCACGACGCCGCGGCTCTTGGCGCCGGCGGCGGCGAGCCGGACCAGGTAGCCGGTGGTGACGTACCAGCAGCGCGTCGACGGCCCCTCGTCCCGCACGCCGTGCCCCATCCGCAAGCCGTACAGGTGACCGTCCTCGCCCCGCCGCGCCCGCTCGAAGAGCCCGTGCGCAGCGATGCGGCGCGGCTGCGCGACCATCAGCCGCGCGTCCGGCCGCGCCTCGAGGAGCAGCTGCGGCACGCGCGAAGACTTGCCGCACCCCGTCTGGCCGGCGATGAGCGAGACTCGGTGCTGCGAGACCAGCCGCACCACCTCCGCCGCGTGCTCGTCGACCGGCAGGCGCGGCCGCCCGCCCCCACCCTCGGCCTCGCCGCGCCACTCCCGCCAGCAGCGGCGGCAATAAAACTCGCCGTCCTCCGGGTCCACCGCGCCGTCGGCTCGCCGCTCGCACTGCGCGCAAAACCGCGCGGCGGCGGCGGCGGCGGCACGCATGGGACCGTACGCGGCGGCGTCGCTCGGCGTCGCCGCCACCGCCGCCGCCGCCGCCGCCGCCGCGCCGTTGATGACGACTTGCACCGGGGTGAGGCTCGGCGGCGGGTGGGGTGGAGGTACGTGCGACTGGGCAAATGCGTGAAAGCTCGGCCCGTCGAAGAGCTGGACCGGGCTCTGGGCGGGGAGCGGGCCCGCGCGGAGGAGGAGCTTGCAGAGCGCCTGGTACCGCTGCGCCACGGCGACGTCCTCCCAGCAGAGCTTGGGTGGGAGGGCGCTCCCCGTCGCCGCGCTCCGCTCGCCTCTCAGGATGCGCTTGAGCGCCTCGCGGTGCTGCGGCAGCAGCTCGCACGGCTCGGGCTGCCGTCCGTCGGCGCGGGCGACGACGCGCCCCAAGCCGCCGTCGGCGAGCTCGGACAGGGCCGCGGCGCCGATGGAGGAGAGGTCGGCGCCTTTGCGGGGCATCAGCTCGAGCGGGACGGCGCGCGAGTGGGAGTGGTCAGGCGGGAAGAGGCCCAGCGTCGCGTGGTCGAGCTCGTACAGCGCGCGCGAGAAGCGGAGCGCCCGAGCGAGGAGCGGCTCCGCCCTCGCCTCGAGCCAGCCGGGCGCATCCTCCCCCTCCCGCTCCGCCAGCCAGGCGCGGGCAGCCTCGGCGCTCGGCCGCGCCGACGCGAGCCCGTCTGCGCCGAGGCTCTCCGCGACGACGGACCCGAATGAGGCGAGCTGGAAGGCCGAGGTGTGGTCGTTGCCCACCAGGCCCGCCCAGTCTACCAGCCGGCCCGCCGACAAGCCGCTCGCCTCGCAGAGCAGCTGCCGCGTCCACACTCGCCCGAGCAGCAGCAGCGGGCCCGCCTGCCGCTCGCAGAGGCGCAGGCCCTGCCCGCCGCCGCCGCCGCCCCCGCCGCCGCACAGCAGCAGCAGGTCCGAGAAGCGGACGTACCGGATGCCGCGGAAGAGGAAGAAGTCAGAGTCCTCCGCCACGACAAAGCACAAGCCGGGCCGTGTCGCCTCTGCGGCCGCGCACTCGCACGCAACCTCCGCGTCGGCCTCGCCGTCGCAGCGCGTGAGCCGCACACCCTCCGCCTCAGCGCACTGCGCGAGCAGCTCCACCATGAGGGGAGGCTCCGGCAGCTGGGCCGCGGCGAGAGTGCGACCGTCGAGGCAGGCGGCCTGCACGTCCTCCAGCCGCCGCCTCCGCTCTGCAGCGCGGCTATCGAGAGTCGCCGCTTTGAGACGCGTGGCCGGCCCGTCGAGAAAGATCTCGGGCACCATCCCGGCGCTCTGGAGGTTGGTGACGAGCGCCGTAAAGGCACGCGCCAGCGCTGCATAGTCACCGGCACGGGCGCCAGCGCCTGCCTCGCGGAGCATAAAGAAGCACGCTCCGTGGCCATCGATCAGAAGCCGCGAGCCGGCGGGCAGCCCGGCGAAAGGCGTGGCGTCGGGCGCGTGCTCGTCGACCCACCGTGCGAGACCAGACACGCCCATCGACCGTGGCCCAGAGCAGCGATACCGACGGCGGGGCGGCGATGAGGCGGCCCGGTCTTTCTTTTCTCCCCTGCCAGAGAAGTGAGTTGACAAGAAAAGAATGAAGGAAACAGCAGCAAAACAAAACAATCTGTCTCAGCAGCACGATTCACTTCTGCCAGACAAGGCGAGGGCGACGGTCAGAATGACCCGTGTGCCCGTTTGGTTTCGTTCTTTCCAGGCATCGTTTTTACCGGGCACGTGGGTGGGGCCGGGGGGCGGGTACTTACTGGCGAACGCGCACACTGACCGACAGGAAAAGAATTCGGTCCGTCCGAGGCGGTCGCACAACAGACAGTGTGTCGCTCGAGCGATGAGCGTGTGGTCGTCGTCTGAGAGAGAGAGAGATTTTTAGCAATACCAAACAACTCTAACACTCGTGTTGTTGTCGTCTGTCCCGCGTCCACCCATACCGCGTTGGTGTCCAGTCCGAGCCTGGCTGTTCTTCACCTACCTACCTACCTATACCTACAGTCTACAGACAACACTGTGGGTGGCATGTTTGGGGCGCACACACTGGCGCAAGGTCCAAGGATAGGTACAGACTACAGTGCGCGCCAGGCAGTCCCGTGCCTAGTCCCGTGCGTGTGCAATCGAAAAGAAAGAAGCGTCGCGCACGACGACTGACGTCCGTGAATGATGTTTTTGGTTTTAGGTTCGTTGTTCGAATGTCGAATGAATGTGGCCACCCACTGTTTCCGCCAAGTGACGTGTGAGTGTAGATTTGTTTGTGTGGTATTATCGCCCGCAGCCAATCTTAACCCAAACCTACATCCTGACTGAAAAGCCTGACTGGCCGTCCTTCCTTCTCGCGTGTGTAACCGTCATGTGTTTGGTTTGCTCCTGCCGCGCGAGTTGTCATCGCAAGTGGGTCCGACCTTGGTGGCGGTCAAAGTCCTGATCGGAATGCTCTCCCTGGTCGCCATCTCGCCCGCGGTGCCAGTTAGGCCGCGACAGTTCCCACCGACCGTCCCGTCTACGCTCTCAGAGGCGGTGTCATCATGGCTTGGGCGCTCTCCGCCGCCGTCGCCTTCGCCGTCGCCACCTCCGCCGTTCCCACCTCCACCCTCGCCACCTCCGCCCGCACCGCCTCCGCCGCCGCCGCCGCCACCACCACCTCCTTCGCCTCCGCTCACTCCGTCTGATGCTCCGCCACCGCTCGAGGATTGCTATATGGAGGGCGTCGTCTGCCCTGCTGGCACCTTCTGTCAGGTTGAGGCGCGTCCGAATTGGTACCCTTTTGACGTCTCCTACATAGACCGTGGCCGCTGCCTGCCCTTTGCTCCTCCTGGCGGCGCCTGCGATGTCCCTTTCGAGGGCACAACCTCTTTTCCGCGCAAGGCGGACGGCCACTTCTTTGAGCGCTCCACGCTTTGTGACGGAAAACACACTTGCACCGGCGAGCATGTATTCGTCATGCCACCAACTTGTGTGCAGTCTCGCGATCCTCAGCTGGGCTGCATCAGCACCCAGCGGAACGGGTGCGCGGGCAGACCCTCGTTGAACGAGTGCCCTCTCGGCCTTGGCGGCGCCGATGACTTCTGCTTCTTACCGACCGAGTCCGATCCTGTGCGGAACCGAATGACGCGGACCAAGCTAGAGCAGTGCGCCTCCGTGCTCACCTCCTTCAACGGACCCAACTTCGCGTTTCGCTTGCCCGATGGCGGCCTCCCCGACGACACCAACTTCCCCTCGGGCAACACCCAGAACGTCACCAAGCTGGAGTTGGCTCGCGGAGCTCAATTTGCTGGAAGTGTGCAGGCAATGCTACAGGCGCTCTGGCCGTACCCGGTCTGCAGCCCGAGAGGCCAGAGCGACTGCACCACCTTCCCGCTCCCCGTGCCCGCTCGAGACCCGGACGGCGGGCTCAATGCGTCGCTAGGGTGCCTCAAGCCTCCTTACCGCCACACCGACAATGTGAACTGCTCGACCAATACCTCGGTCGACCTGTCCTTCCTCTCGCTCAACAGCGGCAATGGCGTGATCGACTACCACTGCACATGTGCTGCACACCCTCTCCTTCAACGGCGGGGCGGTCCTAACGGCAGCGGAGAAACGTGCCTTTGGCGAGCTCGTCATGTACATCTCGGGGCAGTTTGACTGCAAGGTGTGCCGCAACAACTTTGTGGAGATCATCCGGCACTTTGGCTTGCCGACGGGCAGCGTCCGCGAGGAATACGCGCGCTGGCTCTGGCAGGCGCACAACAACGCGAACGAGCACAGCTACGCCACCCACTCGATCAACGTGAACATGGCCGCGAATGAGTACCCCGGACAAGACGCATTCAAGCACACGCGCACCCCCGAGTGGTCACATCCGAAGCACGAGCACCCGTGGTACATGACCTTCGAACGGGCAGCTTCGGTCTGGACCGGACTCGAGCGAGGGGTGAGCGGTGTATGAGCGACTTGATGTGTGTGTGTGCGTACATCTCCCGACGCAGAGGAGGTAGGTAGAAAGGTGAAGAACAGCCAGGCTCGGACTGGACACCAACGCGGTATGGGTGGACGCTAGACAGATGATGACGACAGCACGAGGGACAAAAAAAGAGAGAATTTTCGCTTCTTTTATTTTTTCGCCTTCCGCGATGACGCACCGCCGCCAGCTCTGGCCTGCTCTGGTCGCCGTCCTCCTCTTGCTCGGCTGCCACGACACCGCCGCAGCCAAGAAGAAGAAGAAGAAGGTGCCGCCGTCCGCCCCGCCGGCGCCAAAAGCGGAGTTCCGTCTGTCGAGCCCGAGCTTTGGCAACGGTGGCGAGTTTCCGAGTGACAACCGGGGCGACGAGGACAACATGAACCCGGCGCTCGCGTGGGAGGGCGCGCCGAAGAACACGCAATCGTTTGTGCTGCTCGTCGACTCAGGCGCCGACGACGGCGCCGACGCCGCCAAGGCGACACACTGGGTCGTGTACGACATCCCGAAGGAGGTGAGCGAGCTGCGCGATGAGCTCTCGGGCTCGGGCGCCTCGGACGTGGGCCGGCTCGGCATGAAGGAGGACGCGGGACAGGCGCCGGTCGTCGTCGATCCGATGGGAAGCATCGACGGCTGGGTCGACCCCGAGATTGAGAACATGCAAAACATGATCCACGGCGCGCTCGACGCGTCGTTCGAGGAGCGGAACCGGGCAAAGGAGGGGATGACGTCCTTCGGCAGCACCTACTACCAAGGTCCGTCGGCGGACGGGTCGATGTGCACCTTCAAGCTCTACGCGCTCAGCACGCGCCTCGAGCTGCCGCGCGGCGCCTCGAGGGAGGCGGTGGTTGCTGCGATGAAGGGGAAGATACTCGGCAGAGCGACGCTCAAGGCCAAGGTATGACGCTGGTTGGGGAGGGGAGGGAGGCGGGGCGCGGCGAGGGCCAGCGCAGCCCGCCAGTCTAGGATGGGTGGCTCAGCGAGGGTGGACGGATCGACGCGGGTTCAGCCGTGCGTGTTGTGTAGAGTGTGTGCCGAGTGCGAGTAGACACACAGTGTAGGGGTGAACTATCATCTATCAACCGCTACTCATGCTACGGCCCTGAGGATCGCGCGGCGGCGGCGTGAGGGGCGGCAAAGAACTACATTGTACACAGTCGATGGTACAACAACACACGATAAAGCACGGAAGGCAGTTAGGCGCACACGGAGAGTACAGAGTCACAGAGAGAGACGGAGAGACACAGAGACACTATGATCTCTATGTGAGCGCACCGCACTGTACACTCTCTTCGCGTCTCACAGGACACACACACACACGGGCCGTCTCGGTCGCGGGGCACAGCACTAGGCGAACCCCGACGCAGTTATGAGGCGAGGCGAGCCCCCACCACCCCCCCCCCCTGCATCCAGCGATGCCAACACTCCAAGTGGGCACTCGCCATCGCAGGGAGAACACGCTTACGAAGCAGGCACGGCAACCCTCCTCGGACCTCGCCTCGCCCTCAAACTGCCGGGGTGGTTCGCCTGGCCCTTGGGTAAGCTCGTCCTGTGGCTTGGTACACCTTGTACGCCTACGAAGTGGTGGGCGTATTGATTTGCGGCAAGAGTGCGAGTGGTGATAGAACAGGGGTCAGGGCGAGGCGGTGCGACCGGGTGATGCCACGCCGGGGGGAGACGAGTAGGAGAGCGACGGCGGATGCATGAGCGGGCCGGATGGGTGGGACGCGGGCGTGGCGGCGCCGCGCCGAGTTTGTGATTACGAGCTGAGCCAGCGGGCTGTAAGAGGAGTACACGACCGCTGGCTTGCTGGCCGAACGGGATGCTGGCCTGTCCTCTCCGACCTTCGCGGGGGATTCCACCATGGAGATGCTTGCAATCGAGCGTTTTTGTGGCGGTTCGGCGACTCGGATCCCTTCTTTGAGTAGATTCCTCATTTCGTCCAGGCAAAAACGACGCCGTTCACAGCCTTGTTATTGAGAAGAAACTACGTCCTATGGCGCTGTGCGCTGGTCTGTGAGAGGTTGAGGTGCGAGCCCTGGAGGCCCTGGGGATGGGGGGAGACTTCCGCGGGCCTAGAAGGCCCGCGCGCAGGGGGGTGGGACATTGAGACCGGTCATGAATGAGTGCGAGAGAGAGATTTTTAGCAATACCAAACAACTCTAACACTCACACGTCATTTGAGGCCTGGAGCCTTTTGTTTGTTTGAGTGCGCGACACGCATGATGCGAGCAGCGTTGTTGATGTTTTGCGCGTCGCCACAGACGGCGGCGCGCGAGAGCTGTTGCGAGTGGTGCTGGACAAAGCCCCGGGCGCTGCCGGAGGCTGTGCCGTAGTCGGTGCGGTCGACGGCGCTCGGGCTGCCGACCTCTTTGGCGAAGTTGAAGATGATTCTCTATTTCTCTTGGTCGGCGGCGCGATGCCGCCCTGGCTTTCGACGGACAAATTTTGACGATTCCGTTCTTGACATGGAGCGCGTCGTAGTACTGTCCCTTGTGCCCTTTGACCCAGCCTTTGCCGGTCGCATGGACGAGCGGGCCCTGTGACTTGTGGCCGCGCTCTTTGCACCCAAGAACCTTGAGGTTGTGGTTGAGCAAAGGTTTGGTCGAGGGTGCCGCCGTTTTCACAGTTCACGCAACCAGCCCGGGGGGATGATGTGGGCCGCCTTGAGACAAAGCGGGAACTAGTAGTGTCCCAACTCGATGTGATGTGTGCGGGTGCCAGGCGTAGTGTGCGGGGCGCGCGAGCATAGGCAATAGCTCCGCCGCCAGGGAGGCAACCGCGGGGTGCGAGAGTCGACTGCGGACTGGTGTGCGTCGTCGTGGTTTCGTATCAAGAATACCGCTAACACAGCGCATCACAAATGACGAACCGGGGTGCCTCTCTCTAAATTCCAACCTCGCCGGGCAACGCATACAGCTGCTACACGCAGACCCCCTGCGCACGGGTTCAAGCTAGTACGGCCTGCTCAGCAGCCGGGCCATCGCCTGACTGTGCTGGGGAGGCTGTTGGAGGTGCCACGCCGCCCTGCCGCCGGTTTTCGCCGTGGGCCGCACCGCGTGCGCTCGGGCGAGGGGAGTGTGGAGCTGCGTGGCGCGGGGCGGCTCCTCCGGGCTCCTCTGTGGCTGGCTCCTCGGCGCGGGCGGCGTGGGCGGCGGCGTGGGCGGCGACGGGATCGGCTGCCCCTGCGCCGGCGCCGCCGGCGGCGTCCTTGCAGGCGCCATCACGAGCGGCTGCGCAGCTCGAGCGGCGCTGGCGGGCGCGGGGCCACTTGTGCCGCGAGTGCGCCGCCAGTATTCGTCGAACACCACGAAATGGTTGAGCTGCGGTATGAAGCTCGCGAGGTCAAAGTGCTTGCGCAGAAAGGCGAGGAACTTGTGCGACGGCCGGTCGTAGCCGAGCGCCGCCGCACACGTGCCCTCGCGCTGACACATGAAATCGAACAGGGCTCTCCCCTCCCCTCCCCGCTGGAGGGCCGTGCACACGAAAAAGTCGAGGACGCAGAGGGGGCTCGTCTGCACATACTCGGAGCTCTGCTTGCGGTGCACAAAGAGCTGGCGGCCGCCCACGCGGAGGAGGCCGCGCAGGGAGTCCTTACCGACCGACAGGTACAGCCGGTTGTCGCACGCCAGCATCTGCGCGTGAGATGTGATTGGCTTGCTAAGGCCCTGCGCCTTTGCCGAGAGCTCGCCGATGCTGTCAATCGCCTTGCGGACGAGCTGCGCGTCGGCCGGCGCGAGCGCTCGCAGGGTATCCCGCGTGACCACAACGATGCCTGGCCGCATGGAACGCGGGAGCGGCGCCTGCATCGTGCAGTCTTCAGTCAAAGAGCCACCACAAACAACGTTACAAAAGTCAATTCGTTCCCGTGCCCAGTCCTGTGCCCAGTGTCGTGCGAGGGAGTTTTGTTGTAAAATTCTTTCTACGGAGTTTTCTTCTGCAATTCTTTCTTTGTTTGCCAGCACGCGTCAGTCCGCTCCTGGGTCGTGCCTGTTGGCGTAATTTGAGAGGTGTATTCTCTCAAAAAATGCACCGATCTGTGCGGTGATGTCTTTCCCTCATGAGAAGTGAGTGAGTGAGAACGCACACAACGCCTCGTTCGTTCGTGCCCTCGAGTTCGTGCCCAAGAAAGCCATAACGCGGCTGGTACTCGTGGAAACTTTGGGTAGCATTGCGCCGCCCACCAAGCAGTCCCTCCACGCGTTCTCCAAAGGAAGCGGTGGGCACCAACAGCAACGAACACGGACCGGACGGTGCAAAGTAATGGGGCGGCGTCGGCGAGCGCCTCCTCCTTTGAGCTTTGTCGTCCACCACACGCAGCAGATCTCCATGGCGGCGGTGGCGGGCGACGCCGACAACATCAACAAGCAGGCGCGCAAGAACCAAGATGCGCACCAACTGGGTCAACTCCCCTGAGGCTGAGCGTGCCAACTGGGTCAACGACGTCAAGTCTCAAGAACAAGCAAGCGGCGCAAACGGCCTCGTACCCTCGGCCCCAGTGGGGGGTGCCCGCGCCGCATAGCTCCGCGGACGGGCCCCTCCACCCTTCATGTACGGATCATGTACTGAGTAGTCCCCACAATCGCAAAACAAAACACAACTACTCGCCCAAGTACTCGCTCTCTTTTATGTCCCACCATGCAGAGCGCATCTCTCTCTGTTGTGCGAGGCGTGAACCGCGCCATTCGCTCTCACCTGGCAATCCTGTCTGCACGTCTCGCGCGCGCGTGAACAGGGCTAGCGCGTCGGCAGGATGCCCAAAACAGTCCTCCAAACGCCCCAAATGAATTCGACCGCCCAACGCTGCCCCCCCCCCCCCAAACGTACTTTAAACGACCATAAACTTCAGTCTCCAGGGGCTCCAGGCCCCAAATGACGTGTGAGTGTTAGCGTTGTTTGGTATTTGTGGCGAACACGTGGAGGAACTGCTTGGTGGGCGGCGCAATGCAACCCAAAGTCTCCACGAGCACCAGCCGCGTTATGGCTTTCTTGACCCACACTTCGCGTCGTAGTACTGCGCCCCCATCCATTTCCAGCCTGCATTCTTCTTGACCCACCCGTCTCCATACGCGTGGTCTTTGACCCGTCGAGTGGTCGAGCGGTCCGTCCACCTGACGGCCACGCTCCTTGCACCCCACGACCGCCGTCAACGCCTTGTCCAGGGTGTTTCCAAACCCGTAGAGGTGGCCCACCGACGCCACATTGCCACCATTGTCCCACGAGCCATCTCCCCACCGTCGTCGACTTGACAAACACGACTTGACACAACCCTGTCTGCACGTCTCGCGCGCGCGTGAACAGGGCTCCAGGCCCCAAATGACGTGTGAGTGTTAGATTTGTTTGGTATTGCTCCGCAGTCACCGTGATGCCTTCGGCGCCGTCTCTCCCCACCATCCTGACGGCGGTGTTCGCCATCTTCTCCAAACCCGCCACCACCTCGACGGCAGTGCCAGCCCCGGCGGCCGTCTTTCGCTCCTTTCGTCGAGCCACGAGGAATTTGTCCGGACCGTCGAGGCGGGCGGCGAACACTCGTTCGACCATCATAGACGACGCCTTCACCGGCGCTCCCGCCTGCTCCGCGTCGTGCGCGGCCTTGTCGCTGCCTTTCCCCGCAACTTGAGCTGCCCCTGCACCGCGACCATCGCGTTGGCGGTCTGCGCAGCAAGCTTGGCCGCCTTCGCCGATCTCTCTCGCTCTGCCGCCGCCGCCGCGTCCACGGGGCGGTCCGTCAGCGGGTCGTCCTGGGGTCGTCGCGCAGCCGCCCATCGCGCATCGGCCTCGGCAGCCTCGATCATGACAGCGTCGGCAGCCTCGCTCATACGGGAGCGCAGAGACCTGAGACGGTCCGTCGACAAATTCGAAACGTCCGCAGCGCCCGCCGAATTCGAAACGTCCGCAGCTCCCGCCGGTCTCCCGCTAACGGATCTTACGCCGCCTGTAACCTCTCTTTAAGGTAATACGCTGCTAAATCTCTCTCTCTCACAATCGCTGTCGTGGGATCGCTTGTTATGTGAGAGAGTGCGTTGTGTTCTTGTTTTGTATCCGCTTTCTCTTGCGCGGGTTCACCCGCGGTGTGGCGGGTGAATTCTTTTGCACCGCGAGGTTTCTTCTTTCTTGTGCGAGAGTCTTTTCTCTGGCGAGGAAGGAGAGGCCCCGCCCACCCAGGGTAGTGCTCTTTCGATGACTCGCCGGGGCTCTGCTCGAACTCACGGCGCGGGCTCTCTCGGCTACGGGACCGGCCCCAGCTTCGGCTGAGGGCTAACAAGCTGCCGAGCCCAAATCACTGTGAGAGTCGTGATTTCTTGTTGGTTAATAAAAATCTCTGCTCCAAGAGACCTCGAGAAAGAGTATGTCAACGTTTTTTCAATTGAAGATTCTTCTTCTTCTTCTTCTTTGATAGTGCTAGCACGCGCCAGTTCGCACCTGTGTCGAGCCTGTCTGCTGTGAGAGGGCGGTGTTTTGTTTAAATTCTTCTTCTTGTGCTAGCACGCGCCAGTCCGCACCTGTGTCGAGCCTGTCTGCTGTGAGAGTCAGTGGAGCACTTCGAGTGGAGCACTTGGAGCACTTGGAGTGCAGTCATTAGCCTCACATCCAGGGCCGGGGAGCAGAGGAGCGCACCCAGCGGGCGGATATCGCGCTAAATTCTTCTTCTGTGTCGAGCCTGTGTGCTGTGAGAGAGAGTTGTATCTAATGATATAAGGGTCCCCAGCGAAGCGCCGGACGCCACCCAGGTCTCGAGCTTCAGCTGGCGAACCATCATGCCGCTCTCGGCACCGCAGCAGCGCGAGCGCCGCGCCGCGCAGCGCGCTGCCGAGGCTCAGGACGCGGCTCGCGGGCAGCGCAAGCCGGACGGCGCCGAGCCGGTGCTAGGCCGCCTCCGCTGCGCCTGCTTCCTTGCGCGCCGCTGGACGTCGGCCGAGAAGACCGCTTCCCTCTGGGGACCCGACTCCGCGAAGATCGCGCGCGCGTCGTGAGTGGCGGCGCGCGCGCGATCTCCGTTCCCGGGCACGCCGGTCGCAGTGGCATGGGCTCCCAGGCTCAAAAGCGCTCCCGTCAACAGCGAGCGAGCGCCGCCGCTGCTCCTCCTCCCGCCGCCGCTCACCGAGACTCGGTGCCGCCGTTCGCCGCCGCCGCCGCCGCCGCCGCCGCCGCCGCCGCCGCCGCCGCCGCCGCCGCCTCGCGCCTCGCCTCCGTCACCGCCGCCCTCCATCTCGCAGCGGCGCGTCCCTCTGATGGCGCGGGCGCCTCGCTCACCGGCGCCTCGCCGCCGCCCCCCCCCCTTCTCGCGCCGCTCCGCTCGTGGCCGCCGCCTCCCCTGTCAATCCCGCCGCCTCCCCTGTCATCCCGCCGCCCGCACCACCGCCGCCACCGCCTCGCGCCTCGCCGCCGCCGCCACCGACCGCCCTCCCCTGCGCGCCGCTGAGCGCGGTGCAGGGGGCGAGCCCCCGCTGCGCAGCCTCACCGCAGTGCACTGCGCTCTCCGCGCCCCTGACGATTTGTGAGGAGGTGGTGTTGCACAGCATGGAGCTCGGCGAGCGTTTAGCGCCCGCAGCTAGTTGTTTAAATTCTTCTTCTGGAGAGAGCTCGCTCTTGGCTTCGCCCTCTCCACACGAGCCTGAGGATTTGGAATGGCTCGCTGTCGCTTGTGCCTCCTCCTGCTCACCATCCCGGCCGTCGCCGCGCATAGCACGGTGCTCTGCGTCCGCGGTGCGTCGTCCGTCGTCATGCAGCACGGCGGAAAGGGCGCGCCGCGCACCCTGCACCTCCGGACGCCGGCGCGTACCGCGAGCCGCGCACCGCCCGTGCGAATGTTTGGGCCGCCGGGCGGTGGCTTCCTCAACATGGGCACACCGGAGCTGGTTGTGATTGGTGCGGTCGCGTGGGTGCTCCTCGGTCCGAAGGAGCTGTTCCGGCTCTCGCGCGAGGCCGGCGCCTTCCTCGGCGAATGGCAGCAGCTCGGGCGGCAAGCGCAGCAAACCTTTCAGGACGCGCTGGAGTCGGAGCTCGCAGAGGAGGAGGGCGCGGCCGCCGGACCGAACTCGCCGTCGTCCATCGCCGCGAAGTGGCGCGAGGAGGCCAACGAGTTTGCCTCCAAGCTGCAGCCGCCGCCGCCGCCGCCGCCGCCGCCACCGCCTGCCGCGCCCCCCGCCACCGTCTCGACGAGCACAGCGCCGCCGGCCGTCTTTGAGGACCTCGACGAGAAGTACGCGCGCGGCGAGCTGGACGAGGAGGCGATGCTCAAGGAGATGCAGGCGACGCTGGGCGACCCCGAGACAAACAGGCAGAACTTCCAGGCGCAGCTCTCGGGCGAGCGCAACGCGCAGGTGCTTGCCGAGAACCCGGCGCCGGAGGGGTTCGACCTGGACGGCTCGGAGGGGGAGCTGCAGGGCGCGGAGGAGGACTTGCTCGCCGTGCAGATTGCCGAGGCGGAGAACGCCCTCGCCGCCCTGCAGGCGGAGAAGGACGTCCTCGCGTTGCGCCGCAAGCAGCTCGAGGCAAACGCGGAGCGCGCGCGCCGGCGGGCAGAGGACGAGGCGCTGGCGGGGCGGGAAGGGCCGCCGGCGTGATCCCCGCGTCAGGCAGAGTCGCGCGATGCCCTCCGTGAACGTGTGCCGAGCGTGGCCGGGTCGCGCGTTGCACGCCTTTGCGGCTCGGTTCACCACGCGTCCACGCTCCACCGCTTCCAGAGGGCTATCTCGTCCACCTCTTGCGGATGCGGGGTGTGGGTCCGGCGATAAAGAAAGAAAGAAAGAAAGAAAACAGCCCGGCGGGGGAGCGATGTACGCACCCGGCACATTCTGGACCATGATCCATGTGGAAGACGGGCTGGGGCTATCCCTCATCGGGAGGACGACCACGGCTAGTCGCCGACCACACCCACAAAAACCCAAAAAAGAAGCAACCCTGCACAAAGATCGCACGGGAGACATGTTCAGGACTGGTTCAGGAGCAGAGGAGAGCCCACCTGTCCCCCTGATCGTCCTTCCAAAATCCTGCTCGTGCAGGTGTGGACCCTGTCCTCCTCCCCCATCCCTCGTTTAGGTTTGTCTGTCTTCTTTCTTTCTTTCAGACATGTTCCTTTCTCCAAAGAAAGAAAGCGCATACTTCGCTCACCATGAATGCGGTAGACG
>NW_005200507.1:641717-705191 GCF_000372725.1 Emiliania huxleyi CCMP1516
CTGCGAGGATAACGCCGTCGGCGATGCCCCATGGGCAGCGGTCCGTGTCGCCGCACAGCGGGAGAGCACGCGCCGCACGCGCAGGGGAGAAAGAAAGAAGACAGCATGTCTGAAAGAAAGAAAGAAGACAGACAAACCTAAACGAGGGATGGGGGAGGAGGACAGGGTCCACCAGCGCAAATTCTTTTCTGCGTGAGGTTGACCCCCCTCAAGGGAAGACGGCTGCTTGGATCTGCACCCGGCGTGTGTGCCCAGTTGCTGTATAACAAAGACCTGCACATGGCAAGCGCAAGCCGCGTGCTCCTCTTCTGCCTCCTCTCTCCGCTGCTGGCACTCCCTCTCTGCGGCTACGTGTTCGTCCTCGCCGCCGCGATCGCCCACAAGCTGCATGGGCCGCGGCAGCCGGCCGGGCCGCCTCCGGCCGACGCTCAGCGCTCGCCGGGCTGCGGCCAGCCTTCTCACGAGCGGACGGGGCAGGCAGTCTACCGGACGCTCGACGTGGGAGGCGTCGAGCGCGAGTACCTGCTCTGGCTGCCAGAGGGGTACGACCCGGAGCGGCCGTATCCGCTGCTGCTCTCTCTGCACGGCGCGACAAACTCGCCGGTGTTGATGGCGATGCAAGATCAGCTGCACTGCCTCGCCGACACCGCGCCCTTCATCGTCGCGTGGCCGGCGGGCTACTACCGCGATAACCCGTACCGCTACTCCTCCTGGAATGTGCCCGGCGCCACCGCTCGCGGCGACAGCGCCGAGGATGGCGCACCTTGCATCCGCAACCCGCTCACTGGGGAGTGGGGGTCGGTGGACCACCCGGAATTCGTCTCGTACGACTCATGCGAGTACGGCGGCGGCGGTGCGTCGGACCCCACCCGCTGCTTCTCCGCCGCTTGCGTCGACGACTTCGGGTTTGGCGCGGCGCTAGTCGAGGCGCTTGAGCAGGAGTTCTGCGTCGACGTGGGGCGGCTGTCGCTGCACGGTCACTCGATGGGCGGGCTGATGGCGCTCACGCTCGCCTCCGCCCCGCCGCTCAACGCTCGCGTCCGCGCCGTCGTCGCGCACGCGGCTGCGCCCTTCGCGGGGTACAACTCGCCACCCTCTCCGCACGCGGTGCCTCTGCTCAAGCACGACGCGAGGGAGGACTGGGTGGTGCCGCCCTACGCCGCAGCCTCGATGACGCCTGGCCAGCTCGGCCCCCTCAACGGCACGGTCGGCGAGGGCGGCTGGCTCTACACCCGCTCCGTCGAAGTGACCGCCGCTTGGGCCTCCGCCTTTGACTCCGCCGCGGAGCAAGGCGGAGGGGCGGCAGACTTGCGGCCGGCGGGCTCGGGCGTGGCCTCTGCGCTGGACGGGTACCGCGGCTTCGGGTGCGAGATGCGAGAGGGGCGGGCCGAGGTCCTCACATGCGAGGGAAGCTGGACCCACTCGTTCGCCCTCGCTACGCCCCTCAACGCGCCCGCCGGGATCGAGCTCGCCTCGATCGCGTACGACTTCGTCTCGCGCTTCGTCCGCGCCGCCGACGGTTCGCTCGCCGCCGCCGCCGGCGAGGAGGACGCCTCCCCTTCGCCGCCGCCGCTCGGCGCCTCGCGCCTCTCCCTCGACGCGTGCGCCTCCTTCGGGCCGTACCGTGCGGCGGCGATGCTGGCGCCCGGCCTGCTCGCCGAGCTGGCGCGCCGCTACCCGCCCGCCGGCGCCGCGCTCATCGTCGGCATCGTGATCGGAGGCGTGGAGTGCGTGCTGCTCTGCCTGCTGCTCGGCGCATCGGCCATCGCCGCCGTACGCGCGCTCGCAAAGTCGCACACCAGATCGCATCTGCCGGTCCGCCTCTTTGGCCACGCGTCGTTGACCTGAGACTGGCCGCGCTTTTTTATTCTTTGCCGGAAATGGCCACCGCACACCTGAACACGCGTTCAGTGAACGCGCGCCCACGTATTCACCCCACAGCACCGCAACCAGTCGCCACCAGTCTATGAAGCCGGTCCACGGCGCGGCAGTGGCAGCGCTGGGTGCGCTAGCTCTGATCGGCTGTGGCGTGCGCCTCACGCACTTCAATGGTCCTGCAACTCGGCGTGCTGCCGTGCAGCTGGTGGTGGAGCACGAGCAGCCCAGCCGCCGGCTTGTGCCGGAGACGCAGCAGCCAGCAGCCGCACGGCAGCCAGTCGTGGCACCGAAGCCTCGCGTTCCGGTGACGAGCGCGCCGCCGCCGCCAGCAGCGCTGTCACCCCGGGCTGGAGGCGACACCAAAGGCGGCAAGGCCGGCGGCGACGGTTTGAGCGCCGACGCCTGCCTGATTGCGAAGTGGGGTGGTGTGTGGGCGCTCGAGGGTCCCCGCCGCACGCGCTACCACGTCGACATCCCCACCCCGGGCTGCGACCAGCGCTCCGCCGAGGTGGAGGGCGACAGCCTGGCAACCTTCCCAAAGGCGCACGGAGGCGGCCCCGGGTACGCGCTCGGCGCGAAGGGCTCCAAGGCGGCCTGTCTGCGGCGCGCGTGCGCGGGTCCCGGCCTGCGGAAGCCCGCCCTCGTGGAGGCTCCCACTCCGCTGCAGGCTCCTCCGAACGGCTGGGGCCTCGGGCCTGCTCCGGGCTGGATGGAGGGGTCTCCGCTGCGGTTCAACTCGGTGGCGAGAAAGGCCTTCGCGGCGGGAGGGAGCTACGAAGGCATGCCGCCCGGCCAGCCGCTGCTGCTCGTCTTCGGAGGCGCGTCGGTCAACGACATGCTTCGCAACTGGGCGCTGCACGTGCAGAGGCTCGCGCTGCCGTACGTCGTCACTTGCATGGACGAGAGCCTCTTCACGCTCGCCGGCAACCACGGCATGCCGGCCGCCATCTTCCGCGGCGGCAGCGGCGAGGAGGCGAGCGCTGGCCCCGGCGTCGTCACCACGCGGTGGAAGTACTTTCGGATGGACCCGCGCGCCTTCATGACGATGGGCATCCTCAAGGCGCTACTAACCCTAACCCTAACCCTAACCCTTCATGACGATGGGCATCCTCAAGGAGCAGCAGCACAACTCCTCCCACCTGCAGCGGCCCCGGAGAGCCATCCCTCGGCCGGCGCGGCAGCCCGGAGAGCCCCGGGCGCCACCTGCCTCGCAGGTGCGCTTCTTCCTCGCCTTCCTCCGCGCCGGCTTCGACATCCTCTGCGCCGACCTCGACGTGCTCTGGCTGAGAGACCCGCGCCCGTGGGTGACTGGACAGGCGGCGCACTCCTCGACACGCCACTCCTCGCCCGACATGCCCTCGGAGCGGCATCGAGTGGCCCGCGTGCAGCCGTCTCTCTCGCAACCTTCCCCGCGCGCCCCCTCTCGCTCTCCGTCCGAGCCGCGGCCCGGCCCCTCGCTTCAGGTCGCCACCTCCGCCCTCATCTCGTTCGCCGACATCGTCGTCTCGACCGACGTCACTTCGGACGCCGCAGAGAACGACCGCGCCTCGTGGGGGCTGGCGCAGGAGCTCAACACGGGCATGCTACTGCTCCGCTCGAGCCCGGGCGCCGCCGTCGTGTGCGAGGCGTGGGTCGACCGGATGAAGCAAGAGATGGTCTCGATCGAAAAGCTGCCAAAGAACATGCTGCAGTGGTGGTCCAACGACCAGACCTTCTTCAACGAGGTGCACGCGCAGTGCACTCGTCCGCCAAACCAGTAGCTATCCTTAATGTCACCGGCCCCCTCCTCCGCCGAGGTGCACATGCGCGCCACGCTCGACGGCTTCGCCAACCCCAAGGCGACCGACGCCGCCCGCCGCGAGCGCGCCGCCGAGCACCTCAGGTCCATCGACCGGCGGCCGGCGAGGACGGCGGCGCTCGATGCGGCGCTGAAGCGGCTGGGCGACATGATCGCCGCCGGGCCGGCCAAGGCGGGCGAGCTCGAAGACGTGCGCGGGCTGCAGTTCCGCTCGCGGATCGGGTGCGACGGCCAGCACCACAGCTTCGCCATCGGCACGTTTCCGTACGAGCTCTTCGCGTCGGGCCACACCTTCTTCTCGCAGTCGCTGCAGCTCCGCCGCGGCTTCTCGCCGGTGGCCGTGCACACGACCTTCCAGTTCTGCGACACGGCCGAGTTCGCGTGGGGCAAGCGCTCGCGGCTGCGCGAGCGGCTTCTGTGGCTCGTCGACCCGGACTCGTACTACGAGCGGGTGGGGCCGGCCTCGGAGCCGCAGCCCGAGCCGACCGAGCTCGAGTACTCCGGCTTCCTCCACCTCGACGGCGCGCTGCCCGACCCGCCCACCTGCGAGATGCCACTCGCTGACTCGCCGAGGACTTGTTGCGCAGGCGCGCTGCTCGACATGTCTTCCTGGCCGCGGCCGTACATGCGCTCCGAGGCGTCGGCCGCCATCAAGGTGGAGGGGTCGAGGAGCTTCATCGACGAGACTCTCGCGCGCAAGTCGGACGTGCACACGATGCGCGACGGCCCGGCCCGCCATTTGCTCCTCGACTCGTTCCAGAGGCGGCTCATCCACGACGCGCTCGCCCTCGCGCGCGCGATGAAGCGGAAGCTCATCCTGCCGCCGCTGCAGTGCTGGTCGGACCGCTACTGGAACGCGCTCGTGCGCGGCCGCTTCCCGGGCGTGCGGGCCGACGCCCAGCCCCTCCCCTTCCACTGCCCCTTTGACCACCTCTTCGACAACGAGAAGTGGGCGCACTCGGACGCGCCGATCCGGGAGCACTCCTTCCTCGACAGCCACCGCGTGCTAGACCGCGACCGGAACGACTCGGTGAGGCTCGTGGTGCGCGGCGCGCCGGCCGAGGCGCGAGACCACTTGGGGCGGGAGCCAGCCGTGGCGGCGCGCACCCTCGAGCTCTCTCCCGGCGACGACTACGCAAAGGCGGCATCGGCGCTCCAGCAGAAGGGGTGGGGTGGCGCGTACGTGGTCAAGGTTGGCGCTCGCTCGCTCGAGCTGCTGTGCGAGTCGCTCGGCTCGGCGAAGGCGAACGCGGCATTCAACAAGGTGGTGCAGCGCGTCCTCGGCATCGGCGAGCAGATCCGCTACTGCGACGACGCGGACAACCGGCGGTGGCCCGGCGACGCGCGTCACCCGATCAACTGTGCGCGCCGCCCCGCGCCCGCCTGCCGCCGCCGCGCGAGAGAGCTCGGGCGCACAGCTCAGGCGCACCTCGGCGCTCCCGCCGCAGGCACCTGGGGCTTTCACCGGCCGCCGCCGCTTCCCGAAGGCAGCGGCGGCCTCCTTGGCGTCGGAGCGTCGGCACCGGCAGCTTGCCGGACGGACGCCAAGGAGATCCTCGCCGCGCGGTTTGCCGAGCCAGAGAGGAGCTGGAAGGGGAGAGGAGGGGAAAGTTGGTCAACGCAGGACCGACCAGGCTACCTCTACCACCAGTACATGAACAAATAGAGTCTGGGGCTCTCGAGAAACGCGGGGCCGGGCGACCCCCGCGCGCCCCCGGGGCGCGATGTATTTTAGGGCTTCGCCGCACACCCCTCGTGGAGGCCTGCCAAAATGTTTATCTTTATCCAGGGGCGCGGTCACTTCGAAGACTCGGGAACACACCTCATACCAATATGTGCAGGAAGGTGCGATCCGCCATAAAGAGGTCGAGGCGTGTGAGAGTTGCGCGAAAGTGTCGGCGCCAAAAAGCTGCACACGATCGAAGACACCGCGGGCTGCAATCTAGTTGCACCCCACCCCTCCCTGGCTGTTGCCGCCGGCGAGGATCTTGTAGTAGCGGCTGTCGCAGTAGAGCGGCTTGACGTTCTCCTGCTCGCCCGCCCCGCCCCCCATCCGCTGCCTCGCCTTTGCCTGCTCTGCGGCGGCAAACTCGTCGTCTCCACGCAGCTGGCTGGTGTACCTGCGCGGGAGCGGGGCGGCGGCGGTGGGGCAGGCTCGACGCGAACAGAGCGGGCAGAGCGGGAAGGGTGCTCCAGGATGGCCCGCCGAGCCGACTGCTGCGCACCGGGTGGCGCTGTCGCCCGAGAGGGTGCGGAGCACTGGCACGTCGGAGATCTCGAGGGCGGCGGTGCTGACGAGGAGCGAGGCGAGGAGCGGGAGCAGGGAGCGGTCGATCCGGCGGAGGGCGGGCGCCACCTCGGACTTCTCGATGAGCCGGTCGCGCAGCACC
Source organism: Emiliania huxleyi CCMP1516 (assembly GCF_000372725.1). Taxonomy (NCBI): domain Eukaryota; phylum Haptophyta; order Isochrysidales; family Noelaerhabdaceae; genus Emiliania; species Emiliania huxleyi. The sequence continues at coordinate 647,784 of NW_005200507.1, forward strand.
GCCTCGTCATCCTTCTTTGCGAGGAAGCCACGCTGGTTCTGCTCATAGTATGAGACGCGCTCCTTGAGCCGTTTCTGCACAAAGCCCCACCCGAGGCGCAGTCGCAGCACCGCAACCACCATGAAGGCGGCGGTGCCCGTGTGCGCTGCCGCAAGCAGCTCGGGCAGCTGCGCCGGCAAAACCCGGTACGTGTCGAACGCAATCGGAAGCGACACGACCAGCATTGTCGCGCCGTACAAGCCCTTGAGCTTGTCGGTGTAGCCGTCGTCCATTGGCCAGTCGAAAAGAAACTCCCTCCTCAAATTCTGTACCTCCCGCACCGGCTGCTGATTCTTTGGCAGCCCGCGCTGCAGAAAGGCGCCCGGCCCTTGCCCGCCCGCCTCGCGCGTCTCGCTCGCGAATATGGCGCCCGCCCGAGGGAGAGCCGAGCATGGGCGGCTGGCAGCGATCCGAGCGTCGGGAGGCAGGTAGCCGGCAGCGGCGAGCGCGAGAGCCTGCGCGAACACCTGCGCGAACATGGCGTGAATCAAGCGGAAGGATCCTGAAAAAAATTGGAGCGGCAAAAAAATCAACGATGTGATCAGGCGCCGCGGTTGAGACCGTCGAGGTGATAGAGCAAAGAATGACATTCTCGCTTCACCTGCTTCAGCTCGCGGCCGGTCTCTCGGCCGGCGTGTCGCCGCTCACCGCGTGGCACTGCAACGGCAAAAGCTGCTGGAGGCCGGCACACCTCAATCAATCCGTCTGCCGCCCGCAGCCCTGCCCGACGCCGGTGGCGGTGCCCTGCGACGTGCCCGGCTGTGACTGTGGGGCGGAAGAGTCCAAGTTCGATGCCGTGCGGCAGCAGGCTGAGGACTGCGCGGCGGAGCTCACGGCTGCGATCGACGCGTTTGAGTCCCGTCGGAAAGCGTCGGCGGGCGTCAGCTCGGCGAACGAGGCTGTCCTGGCCACCTCCCTCGCCTGCACCGAGGCGGAGCTGCAGCAGCACCTGCGAGACCGCGACGCGCTCGGGGAAGCCATCGTCTCCGCCGCCGCCCGCCTCGGAGTCCGACCTGGGACGCTGGTGGCCTGCTCCCTCGCCATCACGGCTCTTCTCGCTGCGGCATGCTGCCTGCGCTTTCGGCGGGCGGCTGTAGCAGCGGCTCGGGCGTCGGCCGAGGCGCAGGCCAACGCCGAAGCGCAGGTGCAGGAGGCGAGGGGCGGGAAGGCCTTGGTCGCGGCGGCCGCCGAGCGTGCGCGGGCGGAGGTGGAGAAGGAGACGGGGGAGGCGGTGGCGGCGGCGGTGGCGGCGGCGGTCGCAGAGGCCGAGGAGGCGACGGCCGCGGCGGTCGCCAGGGCGAGCGAGGAGGCGAGGAGGGAGGCGGCTGCGGAACGAGTAGAAGCGATTGCAAAGGCGTTGGCGGCGGCGGCCAGGGAGCGGGAGGCGGCGGCCGCAATCTCCGATGCGGCAGCAGAGGCGGCAGCGGCGGCGGCAGCAGCGGAGGCCGTGGCGTTGCAAGCGGCGACGGAAGCGGCACGTGCGACGGCGGAGGCGGCAGCCGCGGAGGCGGCGGCTGCAGCGGAGTGCATGCGCTCCGAGCTGGAGGGCGTGGAGACAGATGCGGCTGCAGCAGTCACGGCGGCGGTGGCGGCGGCGGTCGCAGAGGCGGACGAGGCGACGGCCGCGGCGCAGGCTCAGATTCGGCTCCTCGAGGAGGAGCGCGACGTGGCAGCGGCGGAGGCGGCGCGGTTGGCAACGGCAGAGGCGGCGGCAGAGGCGGCAGCAGCGGCGGTGGAAGAGGCGGCCGCGGCGGAGAAGGCGTGCTTGCGGTCTGAACTTGCGGACACGGAGGCGGAGGTTGCGGCGGCGGAGGCGGCGGCGGCGGCCACGGAGGCGAAATTACACCTGGCCCAAGAGGAAGCCGTGGCTGCAGTGGCTCAGGATGGCTTGCTGCTTGAGGGGGGCGCTGAGAAGCTGGAGGGGGCCAGCAGCCTCCTGCAAGAGGCGCTGGATGACAAGGTGGCGGCCGAGGAAGAGGCACGCTCGGCGTCCGAAGCGAAGGCACGCCCAACCCCACCCGCCGGACCCCCCCGCCTCTCCTCGCTGGCCCTCCTCTCTCCTCTCCGAGTCCTCACGCCGCTCGTCGCCATTCCGCCCTCGCAGAGGCAGCTTCAGCTGGAGGCGGAGGTGCTGCGCACGGGTCTGGCGGACGCGGAGAGGCGCGTCACGCTGGCGGAGGCATCGCGGGCGGCGCACGAGGCCAGAGAACGGCAGAGGGCGGCAGAGGCGTCGCAGGCAGTGGCTGCCGCAGAGGCGAAGTGCGCTGCCGCCGAGGAGCGCGCGGCCGCGGTGTCGGCATCCACGGTGTCGGCGGCCGCGGCGGCGGGAGTGGCGAAGGCGAAGGGCGAGGCGCTTCGAACTGCGGGTGACGATGACGACGACGATGTGACGGCGTCCTTCTTTTCTCTCCCCGCCCAGCCCGCGTCCTGCTTGACGGCCCGCCCGCTTGTTCACGCATAGGCGGACGCGCGGAGCGAGCAGCCGCCTCTGCAGAGGCCGGCTGCCGCAGGGGCCGACAACCACTTCAAGTCGGTGGTCTATGCGTTCACGCTCTCGATCCTCTCGGATGGCGCGGCCCTTGGCGGCGCCGGCGACGCCGGTGTGGTGTTCAACATGGCGAACGCCGTGGGCGCCATGCTCGAGCTTGACGAGGCGAGAAGGGTCGGGGCTCATACTGAGGCCGTTTGGGGGAGGGGTGGGCTGTGGTAGAAGACGCTGCGTTTGCGGCTCGCCCCGCTGACACTCTGCGTTTGCTCCGCCTCGCCAGGAGGAGCGCGCGCGCTTTGACGAGACGCTCGAGCGCTTCTACCGCCCTTGGTACGAGAGGCTCGCGCAGGAGGCGGCGCCGGCGCTTATGCGACAGGGCTCGGCCCTTCTGCCGAACAGCCCGTTCTCCAGCGGCGGCGCTCCGCTCGCAAGCTCGTGGACGGGCGCGTCGATGTTGTCGCGGCCGAGCTCCATTTTTGGGACGCTCACCGAAGGCGCCGAGCGGACTCCATCACGCGAGCAGCGCTTCCCCGACGGCGAGCAAGGCGCGCATAGCGACGAGGGCGACCCGGACAGCCCCGCGGCGCGGAGTCCCGCGCCAATCGCAGCGCGCGCAGCCCGGCAGCGCCGCATCAAGCCACGCCGCTCCTCACTCACGAGGCGGTACGAGAGCGGGGAAGGGTTTCTGAGGAGCGGAGGCGGCGTGGTCGAGGGCTTGACCGACACCGAGTCGGTGGGTGACTTGGGGAGTACGGCGGCTGCGCCATCGGAGGGGAGCTTGACGCAGGCGGCCGCGGAGCTCGTCGCTACCACCAGCTCGCTGCTGCCAACTTCGCTGCTTGGGGCCCTTTCGAATCCGATTGCCGGTTCGTTCACTGGTTCCTTCACCAGTTTGTTTGGCGATGACACGGAGGAGGCTCCGTCCATACGGAGCATTCGCGCCAGTCCCGTGTCCACAACGCCGCGCGAGCGGCCGCGGCCAGGTCGGATCTCTCGCGGGTCTGGGCGGTCAAGCGAGCAGCTGGATTAGAGAGTGTGTGCAATGTGGCGCAGTGTGTATGTACCGTCTTCCATTCCCCGTGGGCGTGGCCTGTGGTCACTGGTCTTTCTCTCTATTTTACGGATTTTAACGTTTCGTAAACCAAGCCGTACACGGGTCACGGCCACACCCCGCACAAGGCCTTCGCCCTCCCCCCCATATTCGACTTTCGAGTGGCCTGTCTCTTTAGCTCTCCTTACCACACAGAGCACACAGAGTACACCGTACACCCACACTCATATCGCGAGAGAGACGGCAGGTTGGCATCCGTGGTTCTGGGGCTAGACCCAGAGGTTTAGCGCACAGGGCGCCTCACTGGTCGTCGCCCATCGCGTCGTCCTTGGCGGCGGTGGCGCCATCGGCCTTCTCCTCGGCGGGGGGCTGGCTTGTCGCAACCTGAACCTTGATAGGCTCGGCCCTCGCCCGCTTGCGGACCGTCACGTGCAGCAAGCCGTGCTCCAGCGTGGCCTGCACCTTCTCTGGGTCGATGCGCTCAGCGGGCAAAGCAACAGCACGGTGGATCTTGCCGCAGTAGTTGAGGCCGCTGCGCTCGAACTTGGACTCACCCCTCACGCGGAGCACCCCCTCGTCCAACGTGATGTCGACGTCCGACGGCAGGACGCCCGGCGCCTCGAACGCGAGGTGGAAGGCGTCCTCGGTCTCGCGGAGCTCGGAGGAGTGGCAGCGTGGCGGGGCGTGCGCGAATGCGTCGACCAGGTCGAAGAGGTCGTGGCGCGGGAAAGGCATCTGGAGAGCTAGCATTGCTGCTTCGATTGTTCGGCGGACCTCTGGACACTTCTGGAGCGTCGCCGACCTCTTGTCACGCTCGAGATTCATCGATGTCTGGAGCGTCTGCTGAAAACAGTCGATCGATACCTGAATTCCTTAGAGAGATGTTAGAGGTGGGGAATTCCTCCAAACCGTTGACTGTCTGTACTCGAGTAGATAGATTGATGACTCCACTGTCTGTCCGTTCTCGATCGATTCATTCCTCCGTGTTTTCTGTGAACAATTCCAGCGTTCTGCTGACCGGGCTACTAAGAGAAAGAGAAAGAAAAAACATCTCACAAACCTCTCCTTCTTCTCCCCTGCTCCTTCCACTCCTAGCACACTGTCGGTGTCGCTGTGAAGTTGGCGTCGTAACAGAACGGCAACGCGCGCCGGGGGGGGCGCCGGGACAGTCGGGGTGGCCTCACGCACATGCGCTTCTGGCCTCGCTGTCGTCATGGCGGACGACGAGTACGATGACGACGAGTTCGATGAATACGATGACGGCACGCGCTAGAACCCGCCTCCTCCACCCTTCCCACTCTCGCAATGCGCTCATGGCAGCCACACCCGCCGCCAGCATGCTGCACCCACTGAGTCGGGAGCCACGCCACTTGCACAGAATTTGAAGAGGACGAGGAGGAGGAGGGGCCGGCGCCACCTTCACCGCAGCGGACGCCCACAGCGGCGGCGGCCACCGTCAAGCCGGAATCGACGAGGGCTCCGCTGAGCCCGCACGAGCACCACCAGGTGGTGGGGCAGGTGGACGCAATCCCGAGGAAGCCGCACTTTATTGCACCGCAGACGCAGGCCGAGCGCTCGCTCCACAGCCTACGGGTCGCACGGCGGGAGGCGCTGCGCAAGGCGGTAGAGCTGCAGCAAGAGTCGTTCACTCTGTATGAGTCAGCACCCCAGACGCCGTACGAGCTCATGCGCCGCGAGATCAAGCTGCGCACAAAGTCGAGCCAGACCCGCGACGACGACTCTGGGGCGGCAACTCAGACGGAGGAGATCGAACGGGATGACCAGGCCTGCCACGCGCCGGACGATCTCGCCACTACTGCGAGACGCGCCCTCCAAGACCAGTCCGACTCGGCTCGCACTGCCGCGACCCTCTCCGCCAACACGGCGCGCCTCAATCGCTTTCTCGGCGCGGCGAGCGCGGTCGTCGAGGCGCTCTGCGTCGAGAATGCGCTCGCCGGCGCACTTGGGGATGGCGGGCTCTGTCCGCACTCGGAGCTCCCGATGGCGTCCCGGTCGGCGGAGCTCGTCCCGCCGTCACCGTTCGATGGGAGGCCTCCCGTGGACATTTCCTTTGCGCCCGGTGCTGGCGGCGTGCTAGTCGCTTACGGGCCGCACCCCGGCGACAAGCCGCGCGGCAAGCGGCGCGAAGAAGTGGCGCTCAGGCGCGCGGCCGCGGGTGGGATTCTGTGCGTTTGGAGCGTCCACCAGCCGGCCGAGCCGCGAGAGGTGCTCCGTTGCGCCGGGCTGCCAACCTGCTGCGCCATCGCGTCGGCGCCGTGCCGGGTCGCGCTTGCTGGCACCGCCGAGGGGGCGGTGCAGCTGTGGGATTTGCGCGACTCGGAAGCGCGGTACGAGCGCGCGACACTCGGCGGAGCAATGCGAGCGCTCCGGTCGGCCGCCTTTAGCTCTCACGGCTGCGCGCTCAACGAGGGCCACGAGGCGCCCGTGGTCGCGCTCGCACTCGCTCCGCCAACTGCGGCTGCGGAGGCGGAAGATCTAGTTGCGACGAGCTTGGACAGTGCTGGTCGGCTGCTGGTGTGGCAGCTGCTCGAGGGGAGCCTCACGCAGTTGGGCGAGCGCCTGTCGGAGGAGGGCCTACCACGGGAGGGCGACGGCCTCAACCTCGACGCGTTCGCCTACGGGCAGACTGTCGGCGCGAGGCTGCGGTTGGTGCGTACGTCTGCGGTGCATGTTTGCGCGCCCCCCGCTCGAGCGGTGGCGGCGGTGCTCCCTGCGACGGCGCTCTGCCTCGCGCTCCTTCCCCTGGACCCGTCGCGTTGCCTCGTCGGCCTCGACAACGGCCGGCTGGTGCAAGTCTCGCGGTACGCCAACGCGCGGCCGAGCCCTGCCGAGTTTGCTCCGCCGCCTGACTCGAGCCGCGCGAGGGCCGTCACGTGCCTCGCTTTCTCGCCCTCTCTGTGCTCGGCCTTTCTCGCCGGCCGTGCCGACGGCTCCGTCAGCCTGTATACGCTCAGCGCGTCGCTGCCTCTCCTCGTCCTCGAGCCGCCCGCCCTCGCTCCCGCCGTGCAGCTCCTCTGGTCGCCGAGTCGACCGTGCGCCGCGCCCGCAGCGCCGCCGCCCGCGCCCCGCCGGGGCTCGACTCATCCATCCTCTCGCCCCCACCCCCTCTCCGCGCAGCTGCGTCTTCCTCCTCCTCGACGGCGACGCGACGCTGCACTTTTACGACCTGCTCGAGCGGAGATGGGCGCCGACTGCGTCGGCCCCGCTCTACTCGCACGCGAAGAGCGGCTTTGGCACGGCCGGTTGCGACGCACAGGTCCGGCTCGCCTTGGGCGCGAGGGTCGAGGCTCGGCGGTCGGGCGGGGCGTGCTGCTACCTCGGCGTCGTCGGTGGTGGCGGGGCTGCAGCTGTTCACCTCCTGGAGGAGGCGCAGGCCGTGCCGCGCCCAAACGAGGCGTACAGGCTGCACGAGGTGGTGGACGGGTTGTGACGGTGAAGTTCAAGCGGGTTTTCTCCTCTGTGAGTGAGTATTCTTGATACGAAACCACGACGACACACACCAGTCGACTCGCATCGGTTGCCTCCATGAACGGCGGAGCTATTCTCGCGCCCACACCACACCTGGCTCCAACGTGGACACGCCCATAGCTGGGGACACTACTAGGTCACGCATGGCATCAGAAGTTTTGTCTCTACACACACACACACACACACACACGCGCCCTCCCGGTTTTTTCCTCTCTGTTCTCTCTCCAGACGCCGTTTTCTGTGTCTGTGGGGGGCCAATATGAGCTTTTGGCTACCGTGCTTGCTGCTGGCCAGCCTGCTCGCAGCCGCCACGGCGGGCCCCGTGCTCGACCGTCGGCCCGACGCGTCCCGCGCCTTGGGGGACGGCACGATAAAGGTTGAGGACCACCGGCGGGTCATGCGGCGGGTCAACGAGGACGACAAAATAAAGATGGAACCCTACCGGGTCAACGAGCGGGACAATGACCACCATGAAGAAGGAGAAGACGACAACGACGACGACGATGTCGTCGTGCCGTTTCCCCTTCTGCAGCGGTTCCTCGCGCATTTGGACGACCTCGACGGCGACGGCAAGGTGGACGAAGACGATGCGGAGGAGCGACGGCGCACGATAGCGGCGCTCATGCGAGCGGCGGCCAGGTATGGGGCGGTTCCCATTGCAGGGCCGCTGACGACGAACTTCGTGACGGCAGGCGACGTGAGGGGGGCGCTGCGGGCATCGACCGCCAGCGACGCGCTCGCAAGGTACGGGCAAGGCGCTTCCCATACAGAGGCGGTCAAGATCGCTTACGTGCGCGCGGAGGATCGCGCCGAGACGCTCGAGCTCGCCATCATCGCGTGCGGGTTCAGTGTGATGGTCTTGTGCAGCTTGGTGCTCCTCCGCCAGCTGACCCGCCGGCGCAACCCGCTGAGGCGTCTCGAGGAGGACGACGCTACCGTCATGCGGCGCGCCCGCTCCAACTTCGTCGACAGGAGCGGCGTTGACCTTGCGGGCGGAACACGGTAGAGGGATAAGAGCCCCAAGACCCCCCCCCCCCCCCGAGCGCGAGCCGCAGTCCCGCGCCGGCGCGGAAGCAGCCGCGCAGGCCAGGGCCAGCGGACACCCCCCGGCGCGGACGCGCGCAGCGGCGCAGGGGAGCAGCCAGAGCCACCGCCCCGCCCCGCGCCACCCGCAACCGTGGAGACCCGTATCTAACGTCACAGCAAGTTTTTTTAACAGAGCTCAGTGGCGCCACACACACCCCCACCGAGCACCGTCCGCAGCGCACCCCGAGGGCCCGACTCCGTGCCCGCCGAGCGCGCGCTGTGCGCGCTCTCTCCAGCGTCCAGGTCTCCTCCTCACGGCAGCATGGGAGACGCCTGCTTCGCCTTCTTCTGCGGCCGCAGGAGGGAGGTACCACCCGACTCGTCGCCCCCCGCGCCCGGCGCGCGGAGCGGCGCCGACGGCACCGCGCCCGCGAGCAACACATCCATCGCCCCCATCAGCTGCGCGAGGTCGGCCTGCAGCCGCGCCTCGCCCTCGCAAGTGGCGCGCAGCCGGACGAAAAGCTCGTCGATGGCGGCGGACTGGCCGAAGACGGGGGCGTACATGTCGAGCAGCAGGTTCGCCACCCCGATCAGCACGTGCGCGTGCGGCGGCCGCGTGATGTTCCGCACCAGGAAGCCGACCAGCGGCTGCAGCGTCTGCTGGTCGCGTCCGTGCAGCGCGATGCGGAGGCCGTTCCGCTGGACGAGCTCCTCGATGACGCCGACGACGACGTCGGCCGCGCCGTTGAGCAGCGCCGCGTCCAGCGCCTCGTGGTACCGGAACCCCTTGAGCGCCTTGTCGAACCCGGACAGCTTTGGCGGCGCCCCCCTCCCGGCGACCACGTCGCCCGCCTGCGGCGCCTGCGTGCGGCCGCGCAGGAAGTAGCGGTACGTGCCCGGGTGCGCGCCGTCGAAGCGGGCGGCGATGCCCTCGCTCACCGCGACCTGCCCCGGCTTCGCCCCCAGAGGCCGCGCCGTCGGGTCCGCCTCGGAGGAGGCGGAGGGCATGTCTGCGCGCGCGGCGGCGGCGCGCTGCCTCCGCACGCAGATGGTCGAGTTGGCGAGGGCGGCGACGAGGTGGGAGCGGGTGGGCGAGAGGGCGACTCCGAGGACGGGCGCCTCGTACCGCAGCGAGCCGAGCACCTGGTACCTCGCCAAGTCGTGCACCTTGACGAACCGGTCGAGGCCGCCCGAGTAGAGGTGGCCGCTCCCGTCGGCGTGCAGGCACGAGACGGTCTTCGAGTGGGCGACGACGCTCTGCAGCACCTTGCCGCCGGAGAGGAGGTCGCAGATCGAGATCGAGTTGCCGCTCGCCACCGCCACCATCCCTCCCCCCGCCAGCAGCACGCAGTCCTCCACCGGCTCGCCCATCCGCACCGTCATCACCGGCCGCGGCGCAGACACGTCCCACAGCTGCACCGTGTGGTCGTACGAGCCGGAGAGGACGAGGCGGTGGGCGCCGGTGTGCTCGCCCGCCGCGCCCGACACGCGCAGGCAGCGCACCACGTCGGTGTGCCCCTCGAACGTCCGCACCGTCTCCTCGGCCGCGACGTCCCAGCAGCTGACGAGCATGTCGTCTGAGCCGGTGTAGAGCCGCCCTCCGTCGGGCGAGAAGCGGACCGCGCGCACGGCCTTGGTGTGGCCGCGCATGGTGCGCATCACCGCGCGCGAGCCCAGGTCGAAGAGCTGCGTCACGCCGCGCTCGTCCGACGCAGCGAGCATCTTGCCGTCGTGCCGGTAGGCGGTGCAGCAGACGGTGTCCTTGAAGCGGGTGAGCGTGCGGTACACCGCGTTGCTCCGCGACGAGAAGATGTCGACCTGCAGCGAGCTCGCCACGCAAAAATCGTGCGGCGCGACGGGCGAGAACTCGACGTGCGTCGGCGTGCCCTTGTGCCGAAAGATGAGAGGGTGCGTGTACTTGCGCCACGCCGCGGCCTCGGAAGAGGAGCCCGGCCGGCGCGCTTTGTACACGGGCACGCGCTCGTAGTCGGTCATCGCAATGAGACGTTGGGCGCGCGTCCGAGCGCGGAGAGTGGGAGGAGAGGCGAGAGGAGCGAGAAACGGAGCGTGCCCACCTCGTCGCGAAAAAAGAATTTTTCTTGGGCTTCAGAGTGTTGTGCGAAAAAAGAACGAATTTTGCCTTCCAAGTGCTCCAACTGCGAACGTATCGCTGTCCCTTTATTCCGAGGAGGACGAAACACCAGTGGTAATCCCGCCGTCAGCTGTCACGATATACCCGAAGGGAACCCCAGTGCCAACACCGACCGTTGAGGTACAAGTGCTCGAAACGAGAGAATGAGTGGACCTGAGCAACGACATCTCTCGCACTGTGCCTCTGTGTTCGTGCGTCGCCCATCTCTACGGGAGATGACTGCTCTATTATTCGCGGACTCAGGGCCGGTGCTTTGACGCAGTACAGTGTGCTTCGAGGTAGTATGAACTCAGAACGGCCCCCCGAGAGCGCCTCTTCGACGCCCACGGGTCCCGGGGGGTCGGAGGGGTTGCGAGAGGGCCTGGCTATTTTTTGTTTGAATTCTTGAGGCCGTTCAAACATGTAACGTGCGTTCCACGTGCCCGTCCCCAGCAAGGACAACATGCTAGCCCAGCAGGCCGCTCCCACCGCCGCCCGCGGCGGAGGCAAGGCGGCAAAGGCTGGCAAGGGCGGCGGCAAGGGCGGCGGCAAGGGTGGTGGCCGTGGCGCACCAGACCCACTTTGCGCCGCCGCCCTCAACGCCCGATACTCGGTCAGAGCCGGCGGAGCGACGGCGGCAGAGTTGCGGCCGCCGGCGACCTCACACGGCGTCGAGCGCCGTAGAGACGGCCCCGAGAGCCGCCGCCAGGTGTGCCACGACCGCGGTCGCGAGGCTCGTGGCGATGGATGCGCCAGACCCGCTTGCGCCGCCGCCCTCAACGCCCGATACTCGGTCAGAGCCGGCGGATCGACGGCGGCGGAGTTGCGGCCGCTGGCGAGTCCGACCTCACACGGCGTCGAGCGCCGTAGAGACGGCCCCGACAGCCGCCGCCAGGTGTGCCACGACCGCCGCCGCGAGGCTCGTGGCGATGGATGCGTCAGACCCGCTTTGCGCCGCCGCCCTCAACGCCCGATACTCGATCAGAGCCGGCGGAGCGACGGCGGCGGAGTTGCGGCCGCCGGCGACCTTCCCCTCGACCACGCCGCCGACCCGTCGACAAGCACACGCGGACTGCCATCGAGAGGAAGGAGAAGGATGGCGGCGCATCCGGAGCCCGCGGGCGCGGCGTGGGCGGGCGCGGGCGCGGGCGGACGCGCGGGACCCCGCCAGCGGAGGCGGCAATGCCTCTGGCGGCTCTGCAGGCGGCGCGCGGCGCGCCCCTCGCCGGTCGCCCGCACGCTCCTGAGGGCCGAGAGGGCCGAGAGGCGGGGTCGGTGACCCGGGGGCATGGGCGGTGCGGCCCGCGCCGCGCGCGGGCGCGTAGCAGCCCGTGAGTGCCGAGATTGGGTCCGTACTTCGACGTAGTATGGGCCCCCGGGGGCCCATCTACAGCAGCGGCGAAGTGAGCGTGTTTGTGGTGTTGGTGTGACGTCTGAGCTTGGATCTGTGACTAAAGCCTGTTACCACTGATGGATCCCCACCCGAATAACACACAGTGAGCGCCCCAGCGCTTCACTACGCCCTCCGCGCGAAATCGCTAGTGGTGCTTTGTGGTAGACATTGTACTTTTGAGTAGTATGGGTACGGTGCCCGAGACCGCTCGACATGACGTGGCGGCAAATGATCGGTGTGGGAGTCAGAAATGTGGTCCTTGCGCGAGGAGAGCTTGATAAACTCGAGGGGCCAAAATATGCCGCGAGGAGGGCGGAGTTACGCAGAGAGGCGAGAGAAGCAGCGAGAGCAAGGGATCGGCAGACGGCAGCGGCGTTTCAGAACGAGGCCGAGGAGAGCGATGAGTCAGAGGATGAAACAGCAGGAGAGAGAACGAGGACGAGAGTGGGAAGAACGCGAGGTGGCATGAAGGTCGCTGCGAGAATTGGTGAGAAACTGCGAAAAGAGATAGGAAGTGGTAGACGCCCGAGCGCCGAGAGGGTGGGCGACGGCTAGCACCACACTTCTCCCCTTGAAATCCCTGTGTGGTGGCGGCGTGCCGTCCTCCCATCCCTCCCTTGGGTTGTCTGTTTCTTTCTTTCTTTTGCTGTCCCTTTTGTCAGGAGCAGGAGAACTAGGAGAGCGCAACCAGTAGGGCTAGGAGGCCCGCGCCTGCCCCCGTGCCGCCGGGTGCAACTTTGTCCTATACGAGAGGGGAATCCCTGGGACCCTGTCATGTGGGTGAACCCTGCCCAACCCCCCTCCGTGTCGCGATGCGCTCCCCACTCCCGTTCTCCTGTGTCCCTGATCGTCCTTCCAAGATCCTGCTCGTGCAGGTGGGGACCCTGTCCTTGTCCCATCTCTCGTCCCTCCGTTACTTAGTTTTGGAGACTTTGGTGCGTCTTGTTTTCTTTCTTTTCCCCCCTCGCGCGCGAATCCGATTAAAGATTTTCCGCTCGTCGACACTAGAGCTCTAGTCGCGGCGCTCCCATCCCTCCCTTGGGTTGTCTGTTTTATTTCTTTCTTTTAGTCGCGGCGCGCGAGAAAAAAGTGACTTTTTAAACCAAAAACGGCCTCCGGCGAGTCCGAGTGCGGTGGACGGCGATTTGCCTGGCGGCGAATGGGCAGCCTGCCGGCGGAGGATCGCGGTCGCAGTTCGCAGAGCCCTGCCAGCAATTCCAGCACTCCTCCTCCCACATGGCCTCACCGCGCCGCCGAGCTCGGGCGAATCGCGACCGTCCCGTGGCCACCGCCGCCCAGGAGCAGCTCGAGCCGCAGCGGCGGCGGGAGGGGCGCGGCGGGCTTGCCCGCGCCGCCGGCGCCCGCGCGGGCGGTGTGCAGCAGCATGGCCTCGACGCTGTCGGCCGCGTCCTCGCCCGCCTCGGGCCAGCGGGGTCGGCGGCGGAGGCAGAGCGCGTAGGTGCACAGCCCTGTGAGCGGGTCGCGCTGCTGCGGCGCCGGGAAGGCGTCGGGCAGCGGCTTGCTGGCGGGGGTGCGGGTCCAGACGAGGGAGAGAGAGCGGCGCTGCAGCAGGTCGGCCAGCACGAGCGGCAGCGCCGCGTCGGGGTCGGCGAGCGAGGGCAGCCGCTGCTGTGCGCGGCCGAGCCACTGGAAGCGAGATGCAGAGTCGACGGCGAGGAGGCGGAGGGCGGCGGCCGGAGGCAGCCCGCCGGGCGGCGAGGCGGAGGCGGCGGGCTCGGCGCCGCCGCCGTGGTGGATGTAGCCCAGCACCGCGTGCAGGGCCAGCGTCAGCTCGTGCCTGTCTGCCGCCCGCAGCACGTGCAGCCGGCGGAGGCAGCCGTCGACAAACGCGGCCTCGGAGGCGTCCTCCGGCTCGGAGCTGCAGCCCGAGCCGGGGCTGCCCGCGGAGCCGCGGGCGAGGCCGCGCGCCGCCCGGTGGCGGCGGCGCAGGTCGAGCGCGAGCCGGGCGAGGTCCACGCCGTCCGTGTCAATCAGGACGGCGTGCGCGCCGAGGCCGCCACAGGCGACGGGCAGGACGCAGCGCGCGAGGATCTCGAAGAGCGTCGCCGTCTTCCCGCTCCCCGGCTCGCCGCTGATCTCGAGCGCCTCGCCAGCGTGGAGCACCACCTGGTGCGGCAGCTCGGCCGCCGCGTCAATCAGGCGGAGCGGCGGCCGCGAGAGGCGGCCGAACAGGTCAAAGGCGGTCTCGCACGGGCGCCAGCGGAAGCGCTCGCCCAGCACCTCGTTCTGGAAGGCGGCGGGGCACGGGGCGACGGGAGACATGTCTCGTGTCCGGGCCGGACGCAAAGCGGTGGCGGTGGAAGGGCGGCAAAAGTTTTCTCACCCCCGCTGGCAAAAGAATTTTTCCAAGTTCGAACCAGGTGCGGACTGGCGCGCCATCCCCGCGTTGCTTATTTTTTATTTCTTTCTTTCGGACTGGCGCATGCTACACTGGCGAGTAGAGGCCCCGCCCACCCAGGGACCCTCTCCGAGGACCCAGCTCTTTCGAGGACTCGCCGGGGCTCTGCTCCAAGAGACCTCGAGAGAGCGTGCGTGCGCCTCTCCTCGCCAGCGTGCTGCATGTAGAATCAAAAAAAAGACCTTTAGTTGCGAATGGACGCCCTCCTCCGCTCGTCTCGCGCTGCGCGGCTCCTCCTCCGCTCGTCTCGCGCTGCGCGGCTCGCGCTCGGCTCCGCCGCCGCGCTCGGCTCCGCCTCCGCCGCCGCCGCCAGCGCGTCCGCCCTCTGCGAGCACCCGGACGCGCGATGGTTCCGCGAGCAGGCCGATCACCAAGCGCTGGGACTGACGGCGGTGGAGGAGGCGCGGCAGGGGCACTGGTACGAGGTGGCGCGAAAGTGCCGCGAGGGCGACCCCAACGAGGTGGACGTGCGAGGCGTTTCGGTGCTGCACTTCGCCGCAAAGGCCGGGCGGCGGCAGCTGGTCGACATCTTGCTCGGGCTGGGTGCAACGCCTGGCGCGGCGGACAGGGTGCACGGGCGCACTCCGCTGCACCTCGCCGCTGCTGCGGGCCACATGTCGACGATGCAGGCGCTGCTGGACGCGGGCGCAGACGCTGCGGCGGCCGACGCCGCGGGCGCGACGCCGCTGCACCTGGCCGCTCAGGCGGGCGAGCGGGGCGCGGTGAAGCTGCTGCTCGGGCGGTGCGACCCAAACGTGCGAGACTTGTACGGCGTGACGCCGCTGCACAAGGCGGTCGCCTTCGGGCAGGCGACGAGCGTGGCGGCGCTGCTCGACGACCCGCGCACCGAGGTGGACCGGCCGGTCGGCGAGCCGAGGGCGCCGGCCGAGCACGGTGCCCTCTCCGGCGGCGAGACGCCGCTGCTGCTCGCCGCCTCGCACACGTACCACTTCCACCACACGAAGCACACGCGCATCGCGAGCCTGCTGCTTGCTGCGGGCGCAGACCCGAACCTGGTCGTCGCCGAGGCGGGCGGTCAGACCGCGGCGCACCGCGCTGCGCAGGCGGGGAACGCGGGGGTGGTGGCGAGCCTCCTCCGGTGCGGCCGTGCGCGGTGGGAGCTGCGCGACGACCGAGGCCGCACTCCGCGCGAGCTCGCCGAGGAGCACGGCAGGACAGAGGTGACGAGGCTACTGGATGCCGCGGGGGTGACACGGACAGGCAAAAATAACGATACATAACGAAACCAGAGTGCACAGAGACAGAGCCTCGGTTTTACCCATCTCCTAGAAGGGGTGTCCGTTTGTATTTTCGGCTGAGTGCTGAGATCTGAGTGAACCTGTGCGACAACCTTGATCCTTCTACCTTGCGAGAGAGAGAGATGCAGATCTCTTTTTGAAAAATCTCTCTATCTCTTTCTTCTTGAGAACCTGAGAAGCTGCCGAGCCCAAATCACAGTGAGAGTCGTGATTTCTTGTTGGTTTTCAAAAATCTCTCTGTCTTTATGTGTAAAGACTGAGTGCAGAAGATCCGACAGTGGAGTTTATTTTAGCCGCGCCCGAGGGCGAGGCTCGAAACGGCCGAGCACCCTGCACCGCACCCCCTCCCCGACGACGCCCGAGACCCTAGCCGAGACCCCGCAGATGCCGGTCAGCGCTGAAGCTGGCACCGCAAACCGTTTTAAGAACAGTCCCTCCTATTCAAAGAAAGAAAAATAACTCGAAGAACGGCGCCTGGAGTGGTTTGCGAGGAAAGCGTGATAAGGAGGCCTTGATCCCTTGATCACGCTCTGCTGCTGCTGCTGCTGCTGCTGCTGTTACCTCCAGTCCCACTCCACTGTCGGCAATACTCGCCATGTCCGAGCGCACGTCGATTCCTGACGAGAAAACGCTTGAGCGGCTCCGCTCCGACTACGGCCAAGCCAAGCCGCGCGTCGCACCGCTGGTCGCGCTGCGGCCGGAAGAGCCACACTCTGAGCCGGGATGCGTCACGAAGGCGCACCGCTATTTTTGCGGCTCGGTGAAGGCCACCAGCTACACGATGCTGGCGCTTCTTTCGTTTGCGGCACTGTTCTGGATTCCGATGATCTGGTACGTTATTATTCCGGCAGTGCTCGACATGCTCGTCGGCGCAACGAGCATCAACATCCATAACGCGACGATGAGCGCTCCAACCGAGACCAGCATGAGGGTCTCCGCCGTCGTTGAGATCAACAACGCCGGCGCGCCGCCCATTCCCCGCCGCCGCCCATTCCCTTGCCTCACCTCCGGCCCGGTGTTAGGTCCCTTCGGGTGCGACGTCGACGCCTTCAACGCCACCGTCCATGGCCCGCCAGAGGAGGGCGCGCCCAGCGGCCGGACGATCGGCTGGATGGTGGTCCCGCCATTCACGCTCAAGGGCAACGGCCCGGGCGTCATCAATCCGTCTACAGTGATGCACGTGACCGACGCCGCGGCCTTCAACAGGGCGCGCTGCACTTCCCGCCCCCGCCCCCAGCGAGGAGCCTTCTCACCCCTCCTAGTGCCTCTGACCGCCCGCCTCGCCCACTCAGATGGCGAAGCGTATGCTCAACGGTGACGCTGTGCCGTGGAGAATGACCGGCGAGAGCACCGTCTGGTCGATGGGGATCCCCTTCCCGCTCTCCATCGACAAGGAGACCACCTTCCCACCGATTCAGCTGACCAACTACGCCACGAGCAACCTCGAGATGTCGCACGGCAACACGACGACCAACCAGCTCGTGATTGACGCGGACGTGAGCTTTTACTCCGCATCGCCCATGCGTCTCGAGGGATTCGGCCTCCTCAAGGCAGAGCTCTACTACGACGTGTCCGGCAACAACCCCGACCTCAGCCCAGCCGAACGTCTCAAGCTCGCCGGGCCTCCGCTTCGGGCAGGACACGTCAAGATGGGCGAGTGCCACATGTACGACTACACCGTGGTTCAGGGGATGAACACCATCAAGACGCGCATCTACCTCGACGCAAACTACGCGACGGGCCAGTCGCTCGGTCGCTGGGCGTCCGAGTTCGACCAGACCATCGTCTCGGTCGGGCCGACCAACATCTCGCCATTCATCGACGGCATCTGGGAGGGCGCCAACGACATGCCGGGCTCGAGCATCACCCTGTACACCGCCACCTTTGTCACGGCGGACACCCTCGGTGTGCACGCGCCCAAACACCCACCTCGTCTCCCCGTCCCCCCGGGCACGCAATTGACCGCTCCCCCCCCCGCCTCGCCGCAGTCAAGGGCTACAACCCAAAGACGGGCGAGCCGTGCAAAGTCTGGGTGCGCGCGCCTCGCCTGCCGCCCCCCGCCTGCTTGCGCGCTCGTCCTGGGTGCGTACGTTCCATCCAGCCACATCGTCGCTCGCAGGACGGGGGCATCGACTCCTGTGACCGGGGCTCGACGGTGATGGGCATGAACCCGTTCAAGCGCGAGTGGTTCATCAAGGACATCGAGTACGAGACCTACCTCGAGCAGGAGTACGAGTACAGCGGCACCTTCCTCACCAAGGTGATCCCCGGCCAGGAGAATGTCGAGGTGCCGTTCACCGGCGGCACCACTGTTGGCGACCTCTTCAACATACCGGCTGTCAGCTTCAGCTGCGGCCGCTCCAACGTGCTCGGGCGCACCTTCTCCAAGCCGGGCATGTGGGCCGGCTACCCGAACCACTCTCCGGGGGTGGGCCTCTCCTACCCGCCCGACGACCCGAACACGACCGGCGTCGATGAGAACCTCCAGGCGCGGCTGGCAGACGCCGTCATTCCGGTCCCGCCGGCGACGGTTGCGGCGGACGGCACTCTGATCCCGTCCGTCTACAGCTTCACCATGCCCGTGCACCCGATCCCGGGGACGAGTGTGGACAGAAGCGGCGACGGGCCGTGCATCTGGGGCTTGAAGAACCTCAACCCCTTTGACTGCTGCATGACCACCATATTCACCGCGGCCGCGTGCAAGGCGGCGGAGTCGGGCAAGAAGCAGATCACGGTGACGAGCTCCGGGTCTGCTGTGATGATTGTCGACGGCGTGGAGCTCAATATCAGTACCTCAGTACGGATGCCCGTCACCTACACGAACGACGTGCTGCAGTTTGACGCCATCCCGCCCGACAGCTACGGCGCGCTCGGCCACGTCGTGGACGCCGGCTTTGGCTGCGACGACATCGAGTTTACGGGGGTCTCGGCGTGAGAGCCGCGCAGCTGCGAAGTGGCTTGGTCTCTTCTGGGGCGGGGATCGGCGTGCACGCGCCGCGAGCGCGCGGTAACGAATGACAATGAGTCGGCTGGTGTGCTGCGCGGGGATCTCGTGCGCGGGGGACGGGCGGGAGCGGGGAGGGAGTGCCGTGAGTGCCGTGTGTACTTTTGTATGTGACGTGTGACCTGTGAGCTGTGTGTGTGTGCCCCTGAACACAAGTAAACAAGTGACGAACACTCCAATTTTTCAACAGGCTCCCGCGTTCCGACACTCACTGGCTCAGACTCACAAACCGATGCAGATGAAGATCTCAGATGTGCCGAGACAAAATGTGCTTGTGGCCGGCCGGAGAGTTCGTGAGTTGGGGCACGGAAGCGCGGGTACAGACGCATGCCGCGCCCTTTTTCCGGGTCTCTCACGCGTCGGTGGCGAAAAGCAGCAGTCTCACTCGACGTCGTCGTCCTCGCTCATGGCGTCGTCGCTCCCCGCGAGGGAGCCATGGAGGGAGCTCTCCGGGCGGCTGCTGCTCGTGCCTGCCTTGCCGCCCTTGTCCGCCTTGGCCTTGTCGGCCGCCTTCTTCGCCTCTACCTTGGGGTCGAGGCAGAAGGTGACCGTCTGCGCGTAGCCGTACGACGACACACCTCCCGTCTTGGTCACGCTGGCATTGGCCGGCGTCAGGCGCGGGAAGCGCTCGCGGTCCGCGCAGAGCGCCGCCGCGAGAGCGAGCGCTCCCTCGGGCCCGCTCTCGCGGCAGGCAAAGTGGACGCGGCGGAGCTGCGGGAGGCCTGCGATGAGGTGTCGGACGCCGTGAGCACCATCGAGGCGAGAGTGAGCTCGACGAGGCTCGTTGGCAGCTCGGCGAGGGCGCCGTCGACGCCTGGGAAGGGGTCCATGCGCTTCCCCTCCTTTCTCTCGCGGCCGCTGACGTACATCGAGCCGTGGTGGATGCAGAGCGTCTCGACGACTGGCGTCGCGGCGAAGATGGTGCGGAGAAAGCTGCCGAGCTTCTCCGAGGTGAGGTGGCCGCCGCTGTAGCTGGCGATGAGCCTCGTGATTGAGAGCTCGAGGAGGCGAGCGAAGGGCTGCGCGAGCTGGCGAAAGGGCTGAGCGTTGGAGAGCCACATCGTGATCTTGAGCTTCTCGAGCTCAGGGAACTGAGAGGGCAACGCCTCGAGAGCTGGCCAGCCGATTCGGCCGCTCCAGCCGCCCGAAAGGTCGAGCGAGGCGAGGAGGGGCGCCGCGTCGCCGCCTCGGTTCTTGCGCCAAGCGTTCGAGAGCTGGCGCAGGACATCCGCTGCGGGGCGGGGCACGGACGGATTAGGGGGACGAATGAGGGTGGGGTGGGGTGGGATGAGGTGGCGGGATTTGAACACCGTCGCAGGTCATGCTCAGCGAGGTGAGATGCGTGGCCTGCCCCAGCAGCCCCACGGTGTCGAAAGGGGTCGCGCCGCACTCGCGGTACGTGAAGCTCTCCAGCGTTGACGCCCACGGCTGCTTTGCCGCAAGGGTGAACACCGCCGCGGTGGCCTTCTTTCCGCCGAGGTCGAGGCTGGTGAGGTTCTTGAAGTGGAAGAGCGTCTTCTTCAGGACGTCGGGCGCGAGGGAGGCGTGTTTGTCGCCCGAGGCTATGCGAAGGCTGCGCACCGTGGTGGCGGCGTCCGGCAGAAACTTCAGGAGGCGACAACGACGCCCCACGCCCCAAACCAGTACTATCCGGGCCTCTGGGGCTACGTCCTGGTGCTAACTCCACGGAGGCGCCGCCTAAGCGACTCCTTCCTGCGAGGGGGGCGAGAGGCACTTTAGCTCCGTGCATGCACTCGAGACAAGAAATCATAGCTCTGACTGTGATTTGGGCTCGGCAGCCCTCAGCCGAAGCTGGGGCCAGTCCAAAAATCTCTCTCGAGACCGCCCGCGGCCCTCGCCACTCGCAAGAAGCTCATTGACGATAGGAAAGAGTTCTTCTCTCTCTCTCTCTCTCTCTCTCTCTCTCTCTCTCTCTCTCTCTCTCTCTCTCTCTCTCTCTCTCTCTCTCTCTCTCTCTCTTGACGATCTGCTCTGCGTGCGATTGCCGTGTGGAGAACGACTGAGATACGCTGCTTCTGCAGCCCAAGCGCGGCAAGCCAATTCTTGGGGGGTCCAAGTCACTTCAATGTGAGGTACCGGGACCGGGAACCCGAGTCAATTTTGTTCTGCAGCACATTCGCTGCCTGCTAGAGGAGATCGCGCGGACCCCCTTCCCGAACCCGCAGACCGAGCGACTCCGTCTCCGAACAGCAGCAGCTCAAGCCGGCAAGCGCGAAGTGAGACTATCTAGAGAAAAGCCGTTTGATTTAAATGTCGACGTCCCTGTCGTAGCGTATTCGCCGCCGTAGGTGGTATGGGACGGTAAGGCCATACACTCTATGCGACGGTCGCCGCCCTACCCCACTCGGCACTCCCCACCGTGTCTGCCCCCCCCTTCACGACCCTTCTCGTCCCCGCGGCTAGAGAGAGACCTATAAGTGTAGTATCTAGTATGCCACACTCGAAGGGGTCCCCGGCCCCCTTTTGCTCTAAAAAGCCGCTAAAGCCGAGCCTTCGGGTGTGGGTAAAACAAAAGAAGAGCGCAGCCTCACTCCTCCTCGCCGTCGCTCTGATCCTCGGGCGGCATTTGCTGCTCAATCGAGCGCAGCACCTACATGGGCGAGTGGCGCGGCGCGCTAGAGCGGTGGCGTTGGCAGCCAAGGCTCCGGGGGCGGCGCCTGTGCGATGCGTAGCGCGCTCTGCGAGTCGACGCCGTAACGTGCGCAGGCTAGCCTCTGCGCCCGGCCGAGGGCGAGCCTACGGGTGACGTGGCGACAGAACGCTGAAAGGGTGGGCAGGGCATGTAAAGGGAGGGGGCCGTGCGTGTGCTCGTTGACACCTCGCGTCGCGCCATCGACCGAGCGCCACCAAGGCGTGGCACAGCTTTTCGCACGGAGCGATGAGCCGCTCGTCGTGTGGCCCATGCAGCAGCTCGAGCACCGTCACGACGTGCTCGTAGTCAGCCGCCGCCGCCTCGTGCCGCTGCTGGCGCATCCGAATCGACGCGAGCTCGGCCCAGAGCGCGGCGCTGCGGTGGTCGCAGCAGCCAAAGGCGTGCTCCGTGTACCCGATGGCCGAGACAAGCGCCGCCTCCGCCTGACCCCAGGCCTCAAGCTCGATGCACGCCTCGGCTAGCTGCAAGCGCAGCCGAGCCGCCTCCATGGTCCCCGCCGGCGCAGCCTCTACCTCGCTCCCCGCGAGCAGCGCTATGGCTTCGCGGCGAAGCCGGGCGGCGCGCAGGGAGCTGGGGGAGTTGTCGCGACCCGAAGAGGCCACCTTTGCCTCGAGGAGCATATTGCTGGCGAGCTCTCGGCGCGTCTCATCGAGAGCCGCTGACTCTGCGGCGGTCGGGTCGTTCACGCCCTTCGCGCTGCGGATCTGTAGCTCGCGTGCTAGGAGGCGCCGGGCCAGCGCAAAATCGGACGAGCGGCCAACGGCCATACGCGCCCAGCCGCGCAGCACCGGGCAGCACGCCACGTGTCCGCGTCCAAACACTCGGTGCATAGCGAGCAGCGAACGGTGGTAGGCATCGGCCGCTCGCTTGTACAGCGTCGCAGCATTGCCTCGTGCTTTCTGGCTGGTCCTGCCTCGCCTCCCCGGCGCCAGCACCGCGCGGGACAGGCTGTCGGCGAGCGCGAGCAGCGCCTTGGGCAGCAGCGCCTCGGCCTCTGGGCGGGCGGCGGACGCTAGCAGCATCGACTCGGCGCGCTCGGCATGCGGGATGGCAGGGAAGGGCATACCCGCGTCCAGATAGGCTCGTGCGAGCAGGAACGACGCGCGGCCGAGCTGGAAAAGGTCGTCGGCCCATGCGATTTGTGTGAGGGCGAGGCACTCGCACCGCCAGCCCACAAGGTCGAGAGCCGAGGCGGAAGTTGCGTGGTCGATGCGCCCCTCGAGCTCGCGGACACGCACCTCGGGCGACGAGTGCAGCTCCTCCTCCTCCTCCTGGGCCTCGTCCAGAACGAGGCCGGCCGGCGCGCCGCGAGCGAGCTGGGCGACCATGACAACCGTCGCGTTGTGTAACCGTAAAAACGTCCATCGTCTCCCGGCCCTGGATGTGTGGCTGCCAACTGCACTCCAAGTGCTCCAAGCCCAAGTGCTCCAAGATCTCGGCAATTCGCCATTGTTCGGGTTTTAGTAAAAGCCTTCGCGCATCATGTGAAACGAACACGACGTATGATATCACTCCCAGCCCTGCTCCTCGCTCCCTGCTCCTCCTCGCCGCTCCACCACACGCAGCACCTCGGCGCTCTCGGCCATCGCCTCGTGGTACCGCGCCGGGTCGCCAAAGTCAGTCTCGCGCAGCGGCTGCACCAGCGTCGCGCGGTCGGCCCGCTCGCCGTCCGCGTCGCCCTCGCAGCGGAAGGGGCCGACGCGCGTCCGGACGAGCCCGGTCATGTGCGCCGCCGAGCCGACTGCGCGGCCGAGGTCGACGATGAGCGTGCGGACGTATGTGCCTCCCGCGCAGTCGACGAGCAGCTCAAAGGAGCCGCTCTCGGCGTCGAAGCGAGACACCTCCAGCGAGTGCACCGTCACCCGGCGCGGCTCGACGTCGCCCTCCTCGATCTTGCCCGCGCGCGCAAGCTCGTGCAGCGGCTTGCCGCCGCGCTTGAGCGCAGAGTAGATGGGCGGACGCTGCAGGATGGAGCCGGTGAGCCCGGCCGCGGCGTCGCGCAGCGCAGCCAGCGTCACGTGCTCCGCCGGCTCGCTCCGCGTGATGGCGCCGCTCGAGTCTTGCGTGTCGGTCTCGGTGCCGAGGCGGGCGGTGGCGCGGTACGCCTTGCCGCCCTTGAGGTAGCCTTCGAGGCCCTTGCAGCCGGTGCCGATGCCGAGCACGAGCAGGCCCTCGGCCAGCGGGTCGAGGGTGCCGCCGTGCCCAACCTTGAGCCGTGAACGGCGGCGAAACGTGTGGCCCGCCTTCTTCAGGTCCGCCTCGAGGCAGCCCCGCGCCTTTGCGACGACGTCGAAGCTCGTCCAGTTGGTCGGCTTGTACGCGACCACGATGCCGTCCGGCTTGGGTGGCAGCGTCGCGGCGGCGGTGGCGGCAGAGGCGGGCCGGCGCGCCGGCGGGTCCGTCTGCCGAGCGAAGCTGGCCTCGCACGCGAGCGGCTTGCGCGTGCGCACGCCGACGGCGCGGCTGCTGGCGCTGAGCTGCCGGCTGAGGGCCGGACGCCAGGCGAGCGAGCAGGCCAGGTGGAGCGAGAGGACCACCATTCGGTTAGAGGCGGCACGTTCGCGTCACTAGCCAGCAGCACCGATTGGCAGCATTCACGCACTCCGGGCCCTGGGTTCGTTGGGTGGTCCCCCACTCTGCGCACTCCAGGCCTCCAGAAGTTGGTTGGTTGGTCCCGCACTCTCCGCACACATATGGTCTATTACACACATAACCAGACAGCCCCTCCCGACGGGGCGTTGCGTCCAGTGGTGCGCGGGTGCGCCAGGTCCGATGAGGTCGCAAAGCACGGGCATCGTGGGCGCCCAGCCTTAGGTCTCTCGCGGCCCGCGCGACACTTCCGAGAGATTTCTTCGTGCTTTCACAGAGGGGGGGGGGCTGGTTGGCTGGTCCCGCACTTCGCGCACTCGGGCCCGGAAACAGTTGGTTGGTTGGTGGGGTCTTTTGCGCAGTGTGCGTGAATAGGGTTGGCAGCTTGGCAAAACCCTCGGGTGCAGCGCCGGGGACCAGGCCAAAAAGAATTCCAGCCAGGTGTAGGTTCTTTTTGCTTGGGCGGCACTCATGACGGGGTAGGTAGGGTAGGTCTGGGCCCTTCCGTCGGGGTTTTCCCTCTCTTCACGCCGGAATTTTCGCAGCAGAAAAAGAAATTTTCCGCGGAAATCACGATGTCAACCCTCCCCAAATGGGTGATCTGATGCTTGTAGGGCTTGAGAGTGGCCTGCCATGTCACAAGAAGGACTGTGGTTGCAAGAGAGTACCACCAAGCAGCACTTTAGTTGGTATAGTACCCCACCTTCACCCATCCCGTGATTTCTTTTTTAGTTCCCCATAAGTAAGGTAGGTAGGTAGGTAGGTTGGGGCACCGCAGGGGCCGGCCAGGTTTTTCCAGAATTTCATCATGATACCCGGCCAAGCAAAAAGACAACAATATTGCTAAAAATCCTCAAAAAGAACCTACGCCTGACTGACGCTCATTTCTCGATTTGGTGCGAGGTGGCATGAAGGTCGCTGCAAGAATTGGTGATAAACTGCGGAGAGAGATAGGAAGTGGTAGACGCCCGAGGGTGGGCGACGGCTAACACCACACTTCTCCCCTAAAATCCCTGTGTGGTGGCGGCGTACCGTCCTCCCATCCCTCCCTGGGGCGCCTGTTTTCTTTCTTTCTTTTTCGATTTGGTGCGGCGTGAGATTTCGGGCCGGGGGTTGTGCGTTTACGTGAGATCGTGCGAGTGGGGCGCGCTGGTGTGGCGCGCTAGCTCATTCGTGCGCGTTCGCGTGCCAGCCATGCGAGGTGTCAGCCTGCTACTAACCTGCTTCCTAAAAATTGCCGCCGCTCTGAGGTGGCCCGTCACGGTGGTGGTCGGCGGCCAAACACACATTCTCTCCGTGTCGTCAAACGAGCCTGTGCTTGCTGCCGTCGAGAGAGCCGGACTCCTACCAGACTCGAGCTGCCGCCGCGGCGCTTGCCTCTCGTGCGCGGCGCGTGTGCTGTCGGGCTCGCCGTGGTCTCTTCGGGTCGACTCGAGCACCGCACTGTGCTCCGCTGCTCACGAGAAGGCACCGCGCACAACCAGATAATGCGGCACCGCACACACGGCCCGACCCGTCCCTCGCGTGCGACTCTAGGGGCTCGTGCTACTGTGCTCCTCGTACGTGGTGGGCGACGGCCTCTCTCTCGCGCTGGACGCCGCTTGCGATGCGCTCGATGTGCAGCACCGGCAGCGCTTCAGCAAGAAAGAGCGTCCGCGCGGGAGGGAGGGTGCAGGGCCGCCGGTTGCATTCCGCCGGCTTGAGGCAGAAGAGTGGCTCGAGCAGGCATGGGAGCTGCCACCGCGAGAAGGTGGTGTGGGAGGCCAAATCTCTGACAGGGAGTAGGTGAGCGGCGCGCCACCGATCACAACGCGTGCCATGTGGATATGTGGTGTGTCCTGGTCGCTGGTGTGTGATATCTGTACGGCGTCCAGTCAGCGTCGCCGCCGCGAGCTCCGCAGACTGTGTCGAGATACAGCTCGCTGCGTAGCAGCGAGCGGCTTAGTTGTGGCCCGATAGAATCTCTTCGCTCTTTGGTAGTTGGTTTTTTCGGAACACAACCAAAACTCCAAAGCCTCATCGCTCATGCTGAGGCCTGTGAGCTGTGTGAGAGGGGGAGAGCGGACTCGAGAGTACACACCCCTCACACCCTGCAGCGTGAAGGAAATAAATAAAAACGGACACCTCTACACTGTGCGATGGGTAAAAAGGAACAGGTGTGTCCCCGCCCGTGTGCGATCTTTGTGCAGGGTTCTCTGTGGGTGTGGTCGGCGACTAGCCGGGGTCGTCAGGGTGAAGGAGAGTTCATGTGCCCATGAGCACTTGGAGCATGACGAGAGATTTTTATCTCTCGGACTGCTCTCGGAGACGGGGGGAGACCGCGACATGCAGATGTGGGCGGCGGGCAGGGGGGTTCTCTCGCGCGCGAGCTGGTGGCCCACCCGATGCGCGAGATTTCCTGAGTGTTGTGTGTGTTTACAACCACGCACTGTCGCAGTACGCGCAGCAGAAGGTGGAAAGCGACTAGCGAGCTGCGAGCAGCGAGCGCACAGTGGTCCGGCCCACAGCGCTCCCCCCTCCCCCCCCGAGTCTCTGCCTGTGCATTAGCTCCCGGCCTGCGCGAATTTCTTTGTGTGTAATGATGCCGCTGCGCACAATTATGCCCATGGGCTTAGCAGGACCCTTGCCCGGCAGCAAGGAGCGCCGGTATCGCGGCCTGCCGCGCGTCTGCCCCGGCTCGGAGCGTGTGGAATCGGTGATCGGCGAGCGCCTCATCGAGCATCGGGGAGGCGCGATGCCGCGAGTCCTCGGCCGGCTCTACCGCAGTCAGCGGATGGCGTGCGCCAGGGCGCGGGGCTCGCCTCGCATTCGGCCGCGGCGCCAGCCCGTTGAGCAGCAATAGCGTGTGGCCGAGCGGGATCCCCACCCGCTCGCAGTCCTCCCGCGCCAAGAGTGGCAGCACCGCCGCGGTGACCTTGGCGTCGAGGAGCGCGCCCTCGTACGCCTCGAGGGCGGGGTCGATGCTGCGGAGCGCCTTGGCGAGCGCATGCGCCTCCTCGTCCGCTGGAGCTAGGCGGGTGCTCCCCTCGCCGTGGTGGAGGAGGGTGAGGGAGTACTGGCCGAACATCATGTAGACGAGGAGGCCGAACACGACGATAAAGACGCAGTACACGACCACGTTTTTGAAGCTCACGATCAGCATCCCGCTCTCTAAGCAGCTGTCCATTTCGTCGGCGGTCACCTCAAGCAACTCTCCGCTCTCCGCGTCGTACACCAGATCCAATTCCCTTGGAACGTAGAGGTCGTTGGAGCAGTAGTGCGGGAATGCAATTTCGGCATAGCAGGCGTACCTACGGTCAACCGTGCATGCACGATACGTACGGGAGAGCTTGCTCGCGTGTGTGGGTGTGCGTGCGAGTGTGCGGGCGCGCATCCAGAAGAAGAGGAGGACGCCAGCGACCAGCGTGAGCATGCTCATGAGTATCAGCGGCGTGAAGACCACCCGCCACCGCGCAAGAAACTGCTCGTCCCTCCGGCACGGCGAAAGGCTCAGCGAGAAGGCGACGGTGGTCGAGAGGACCCAGGAGATGGTGAGCAATGCGACCGAGAGCTGGCCGGAGGCGTAGATGCCGTGAGAACGGAAGCCATGCATGTCGTGCCCCGGCTCGAGGCCCAGGTAGAAGGCGTCTGCGTCGACAAAGTCGTTCTTGCCGAGAGACCCGCCGGTGAGTGTGCCGACAGCAAAGCCGAGGAGGAGCGTGTTGGAGAGCAGGAGCGTGTCGGTCGCGTGCACAACGTCATCGACGTCCATTCTGAACCCAATGAAATCTCTCGAGAAGTGCGCGAGCGAACGGCGGTGGGCGGCTGCGCTGCAAAAGCGCCCGGTGGAGGGCATTGCCCGAAGGGGCTCGCCGCCGCGGTGCCGGTGGTGGAGGGCGTTACGCGTTTAGAGGGTACCGACCAAAGAAACCCTCAAAGCGTGTCTCCCTTTGTTTGCTTCATCACGACGAGAGTGGGACGACCGCGAGGTGGCATGAAGGTTGCAGCGAGAAGCGGCGAGAGACTACGAAGAGAGATAGGAAGAGGCAGACTCCCTAGGGTGGGCGACGGCTAGCGCACCACACACCTCTCCTTAAAATCCCTGTGTGGTGGCGGCGTGCCGTCCTCCCATCCCTCCCTTGGGTTGGCTGTTTTCTTTCTTTCTTTCTTTTGCTTCATCATGTGCCGTCCTCCCATCCCTCCCTTGGGTTGTCTGTTTTCTTTCTTTCTTTCTGCTTCATCATAGCGCATCACACCCCTCTCCTTAAAATCCCTGTGTGGTGGCGGCGTGCCGTCCTCCCATCCCTCCCTTGGCGTGTCCGTTTTCTTTCTTTCTTGCTTCATCATAGAATAAATAAATAAATAAAGCGGACACACCAAACAAGGGGTGGGAGAAGGACAGGGTCCCCACCTGCGCGAGCAGGATCTTGCTTCATCATAGATCTAGCATAGAAGGAGTTTCGGACTTCTTTTTCTCTTCCGCTGCTGACTCACACAGGGCCATCCATGGAGCCGCACAGAACGACAACGAGCGCCGCGAGCGAGCGAGAGAGATTTTTGAAGATCAACAAGAAATCACGACTGTCACAGTGATTTGGGCTCGGCAGCTTGTCAGCCCTCAGCCGAAGCTGGGGCCGGTCCCGTAGCCGAGAGAGCCCGCGTCGATGAGTTCGACGCGGTCGGGAGGCCTTGCGGAGAGGCCAGCGAGGTGGCCGGATCGCTGTACTTCATGGTGCCCTCGGTGGGGCGGCTGACAAGCCAGAGGTCGATACTCTGGACGACCCATAGATAGGATGCTCTATTCGCGCGCGTGCACCTAAATAAAAGAAAGAAGAATTGCGTGAGGACGGCACGCCGCCACCACACAGAGATTTTAAGGAGAGGGGTGTGGTGCGCTAGCCGTCGCCCACCCTTGGGCGTCTGCCTCTTCCTATCTCTCGAAAGAAAACAAGCAGCAAATTCTTTCGCCTGCTGAGTCATCCATGCGAGCGCGAGCAGTCGTGTTCGTTGGCCTGTTCGCGGCTGCCTCGGCGGTGGACCACGCCAAGTTCCGGACCTGCGAGAAGACCTCCTTCTGCCGCCGCCATCGCAAGGCGGAGGCAGCGCGGCAGTTTCTCATCCCGCCGGGGTCCGCGTCGGTCGACAGCACAGGACGGGTGAGCGCGCAGCTCCACGGCGGGCCGCACGGCGTCCCTCTGACGCTGGAGCTGGCGGGCTTCGAGAGCGGGGCGTTCCGGCTTCGCCTGACCGAGACCAAGCCGCTGCATGGGCCGCGGTGGGAGCCCGACGACATCCTGATGGACCCGCCCTCTGCGCAGCTGGTCGCGCTCGAGGCGTCGGCGGCAGCGGTTCCAGAGGCGCTGCGGCCGTCCGTCGCGTCCGGCGAGGCGAGCGTGTACGCGCTGCGCCGCTCGGACGGCTCCGACGGGCCCGGCGTGGTCTCGCTGCAGCTCCACCCCTTCCGCGCCGCGCTGCACGTGGCTGGCGAACCGGTCGTGGAGCTCAACCCCGAGGGCAAGTTCTACTTTGAGCACCACCGCGCAAAGGGGGAGGGCGCGGCGGCGGCGGCGGTGGCGCCCCCGGACGAGGCGGACGTGCACGGCGGCAAGACCATCGTCGACTACGGAGAGGACGGCCTCGCCGTCTACTCTGACGGCACAAAGCAGCAGCGCGCCTCAGAGGCGGAGGCCGAGGCGGCGCCGGCGGCGGAGGAGGGCAAGGCGGCGGGCAAGGAGGAGGAGGGGCTGTGGGAGGAGTCCTTCGGCTCGCACCGCGACTCGAAGCCCTTCGGGCCCGCCTCGGTCGGCATGGACATGCGGTTCGGAGGCACGCAGCACCTGTTTGGCCTCGCGGAGCACACTGCGCCCTTCAACCTGCCCTCGACGAGCGGGGACGGGGCCAAGTACGCCGAGCCGTACCGGCTGTGGACGCTGGACGTGTACGACTACGAGCTCGACTCGCCGATGGCGCTCTACGGCGGAGTCCCCCTCCTCCTCGCCCACGCGCCCAACCGCACCACCGGCGCGCTCTCGCTCTCACGCTCTTGCTGCTCACACCTGCTTCCGCTCTCACACTGGCTTGAAGCCGCTGCCCCCTCCCCTCTGACCCTTCGCGGCGCCCTCCCGCAGGCGCGCTCTGGTTCAACCCGACCGAGACGTACGTCGACGTCTCGCGCGTGCCGCCCCCCTCCGGCTCCTGGCTCGGCGGGGGGGCGCCCGCCGGAGAGCGCGGCTCCACCTCCGCCTACTGGATGTCGGAGAGCGGCGTCGTGGACGTGTTTCTGCTGCCGGGGCCGTCGCCGCAGGAGCTGTTTGCGCAGTACGCCTCGCTGACGGGGTACACGCCGCTGCCGCCCCTCTTCTCGCTCGGCTACCACCAGTGCCGCTGGAACTACAACGACGAGGCGGACGTCCGGTGCGTGCACGGCCGGCACCGAGCGGCGCCGACTCACTCACGGGAGTGATCCGGGAGGAGTGACCATGAGTAGGTACGTGCACGGCCAGTTCGAGGAGCTCGACCTGCCGTACGACGTGCTCTGGCTCGACATCGAGCACACCGACGGCAAGCGCTACTTCACGTGGGACAGCTTCAAGTTCCCGAAGCCTAAGGAGATGCAGGCCGAGCTCGCCGCCACCGGCCGCAAGATGGTGACCATCGTCGACCCGCACATCAAGCGCGACTCGAACTACAAGGTGTACCAGGAGGCGCACGAGAAGAAGCTCTTTATCCAAAACAAGGACGGCGCCGAGTTCAACGGCTGGTGCTGGCCGGGCGACTCTGCGTACCTCGACTTCACCTCGGCGGCGGTGCGGGACTGGTGGGCGGGCCGCTTCGCCTACGACGTGTACGAGGGGTCGACGCCGAGCCTGTACACGTGGAACGACATGAACGAGCCCTCCGTCTTCAACGGGCCCGAGGTGTCGATGCAGAAGGACGCAAAGTCGCTCTCCGGCGTCGAGCACCGCGAGTGGCACAACCTGTACGGCATGTACATGCAGCGCGCCACGGCGGAGGGGCTGCTGCAGCGCAACGAGAAGCGGGACAAGCGGCCCTTCGTGCTCTCGCGCTCCTTCTACGCCGGCTCGCAGCGCTGGGGCGCCATCTGGACCGGCGACAACGCGTGCAAGTGGGACCACCTCGTCGCGTCGGTGCCGATGCTGCTCACGCTCGGTCTGTGCGGCATCACCTTCTCGGGCGCGGACGTGGGCGGCTTCCTCGGCAAGGGGGGCGGGTACGGCGACCCGGACGCGGAGCTCTTCACGCGCTGGTTCGAGGCGGGCGCCTACACCCCCTTCTTCCGCGGCCACGCGCACCACGACTCCGCGCGGCGCGAGCCGTGGACCTTTGGCGACGAGACGACGCAGACGCTGCGCGAGGTGGCGAAGGAGCGGTACCAGCTGCTCGCCTACTGGTACACCGTCTTCCGCCACGCCGAGCAGACGGGCACGCCCACGATGCGGCCGCTCTGGGTGCACTACCCCGCCGACGAAAAGACGTGGGACATGTCGGACCAGTGGCTCGTCGGCTCGGACCTGCTCGTGCGGCCAGTCACGCAGCAGGGCGCAACCTCGGCGCCCGTCTACCTGCCCGGCTCGCAGCCGTGGTACGCGGTGCGCGACGGCACCAAGCACGCCGCGCCCGCCACGCCGACGGTCGAGGCGCCGCTCGGCGCCGTCCCCGTCTTCCAGCGCGGCGGCTCCATCCTCCCGCGCCAGATGCGGCTGCGGCGCGCCTCGTCGCTGATGAAGCTCGACCCGTACACGCTCGTCGTCGCGCCCGACGCGGACGGCGCCGCCGCCGGGACGCTCTACCTCGACGCGGGCGACGGCTTCGAGTACCTCGACGGCGCCTACGCGGAGCGCCGCTACGAGCTCGCGGCCGGAGTGCTCACTTCGACGGCGGTGCACGCGTCGGACGCATTCACGCCGCCGAACATGCTCGAGCGGCTGGAGCTGCTCGGCACAAAGCCGCCCGGGAAGGTGCTGCTCGAGTCCGGCGGCGAGACGCGCGAGCTGGAGGCGACGTGGTCCGAGGCCACGGGCCGCACTGTCGTGCGCAAGCCGGGCGTGCCGATGGCGGCTGACTGGACCATCCGCCTCGTCGCTTGACCGTCGAAACCGGCAGCGATGACGGTGGAGAGAGCGGGAGAGCGCGAGCGGCGGCCGAAGAGGAGCTTTTAGGGAGGCGAGAGCCTCGCTCCTCGCCGCGTGGCGGACAGGGGAGGTGGCCGGGACGGGGCGTCAAGTGTAGTGGGTGGTCGACGGACGCCACGAGCAAGTCCAAGTCGCAAGTGCGTTCTGGGGTACACGTTTGTCGTTTCCTCTCCGAGGTAAGCGCGGCCCATAGTTATTTCCTCGCTGTTTGCGCCGCCTTGGAGAATCTGTGGTGCCGCCCTGGATCTCACAAGTTTCGGTACTTGGAGCACTTGCGCCAGTGCGTCGTGTGTGGGAACTCGCCGTTTTTTTCTCGTTGCTCTGACTCGGCGCTTCTTTGCTCTCAATGGCGAGTGTCGGGCTCTCCCTCTCCGGCCAGCCGTCCGCGCTGGCTCCCGGGCCCTGCGGCAGCGGCGGCGCAGGGACCGCGCGCCAGCTCGACTTTTCCACCAACCTGCTCCTCGGGGGCGGCGGGGCCGACAGCGAGGATGAGGACCTGTTCGGCGCAAAGAGCCGCCAGGCGGCCGCCGAGCTGGGAGCGCAGCACGCGGCAGCACGGACCCTCCCATCTGGCTCGAGTGAGGTCGAGGCCGCGTCGCCTGGCCTGCTCGAGAGCGGCCCGCCTGCATCGGCTGCGCCGGCTGCGAGCGCCGTCTCGCAGGTGCCGAGCGAGCCGCCTGCTCCCAATACCGAGCAAGTGACGACTCCAAGCCCTCCTCGTGCGCGCGACCTCGCCCCGAGTGCGGCCACCTCCGTTGGGGATGTCGCTCCACGCGCGGTCGACGCCGTGCCAATCACGCCGCCCGCACGCCAAGAGCAGCAGCGGGCAACCTCCTCCGCTCCTCTGCCTCCGCGCCCGGCAGCGCCGCCGGACCGCGTCTTGGCCTCGGCGCCAGGGGCCATGCCGCCGCCCGCGCCGCGCCTGACGCCGCAGCCCGTCTCGCTCGGAGGGGGCGCGGCGCTGACGCGGCGTCCGCTGGGCGGGCAGCTGACGAGCCTGATTGGATCGGGCGCCTTTGGGCCAGCGCCCACTCCTGCGCTCAGCCCGCAGCTCGCATCGTCGCGCCTTCTGGCGGCGCCCGCACGCAGGGCCGGCTCTTCCCCGCTTGTGCACGGTGGGCTAGCGCGCGCTCCAAGCAGCCTGGCATCTCGAAGCGAGGGACTCCCGATTCGTCCCGGCAGCCACGCCCTTGCGGCCGCCTCACTCCAGTCGCAGCGGCCGGCGGCGGCGCATCGGGCAGGCCTCCCCGCCGCGTGCCTTCCCTCCCCGCGGGCAGGCCCGCTCCATGCCGCACCACCCGAGGCAGTACCGGGTGGCGAGCGGGAGCGCATCGGCACCGGCGCTGCGGCGACTTCCCCCGTCCAAGCACGCATCGGTCTCTCGCCCGAGTCCGCCGATGGCGCGGGCATCAGCGACGGGGCTCAGCGGCTCCAGATATCGCCTGCGACGCTGAAGCTGAGCAAGCAGTCGCGCGAGCAGGTGCCGACGCTCAACAAGATGAAGCAGCAGCTGCACCGGTTCCAGACGCAGTTTGCGCAGATGACCAACGAAGCGCTGCTCGAGGCACGCTCCAGGGAGGTGTGGGTTCGCAATATTCACAGCACAGACTTGCACCGGTCGATGCACAGGCGTGGGACCCAGAGACTGAGTACGCGATGCATCGCCTCCGCGAAGAGCTCCTGGCAGTCAAGCAGGCCGAGCACGACGCCGACGCCAACAGCGACGACCCGATGGCTTGTTCCAAACGAAGAGCATGGCCGTCTCCAAAGTGCAAGACATGTTCTGTGAGAGCGTGTGTGCGTGATTATAGGACATCGATGACGAGGCCCCGGTGCACGCTCAGCTCACCAAGGAGCTGGAGATGCGCAGCCCCTCTGGGGCCGCTGCCTCGAGGATGGAGACCGAGGCGCCATCGCCGGCCGCTTCGTGTTCGGTGGTTGCTCGCCCAGCCACGGTGGCCGTCAATGAAGGCACCCACCCTCGGCGCGTGGCCCCTTTCAGGCTGCGAGTACCTACTCCTCCTCCACGTGATTCGCACGACACTGGCGCAACCGTCGGCCGCAGCCCGAGCGCCGCGGGGAACGCGGGAAGCGTCGAACGATTCAGGGGAAGAGCCAAAGGTGTGATGTCTGGTGCAGAGAAGGGAGAGGCCGCGGGGGCGAGGCAAAGCGTCCTCGCGCGCCAAGGAGCGGGCCTTCTTGCTCGGCGACCAACCATGAGGCCGGCCTTTGAGCCGTGTTGACGGCGAAGACGGGCGAGGGCACAACACAATATGCAGAGACATATACACTGAGAGAGAGTTGAGAACTGAGAGTTGTCGGAGTGAGGCCGTCCCGTTTTGATCTCTCGGTCAGTGGGGGGCCGAGCAGCCTCGGGGTCGGCGGGCGGGCGGGCGTGTTGAAAAATAGAAAACAGAAAACAAGACTCAAGTGTCAAGAGGGGACCCGGGCGGGCCCGGCCCCCCAGGAGCGGCCGCACACTGCTCGGTACCCCCCCTGCACACCTAAGCCCATGGCCGACCCCCCCCCCCCCCCCAGCAGCAGCGCTCTGCCTGTGGGGGGTGCTGGCATCTCTGTGTACAGACAGCAGCTGTAAGTAGCATGCGTTCGAGTTGCGAGAATTTATGGCCGGCATCAAAATCAGTGGTCTCACCGGCGGGGCCTCCTACTGCCAACCGGGCGGTGCGGGGCACGCCAGCCTCTCTTCTACGCCTCTCGTGCCTCGCGGCGCCTCTGCGTCAAGGAGGGAAGATACGGCTCTCGCAGCCCATCATACGCCGTGGCACAGCGGAGAGCACAGCGGGCTGATCAAGACCATCGGATAGTGCTCAATATCTTCGCATGCTCGTCGTTGGTGATATCCGGGCGAGGTCATACGCCACAGGCCAGCAATCACTCGGTGATGAGACTATTGATGTAGGCGCGACGCTCTGACACCGAGTGTTGTGTGGTAGTACAAGATAGACTCACCATGGTCACAAGTCTTTAGTAAAACGCCAGCACTCGACACGACGAAGGTGTATTGGGCTCGAAGGCGCGGTGAACACAACTGCCTCGAGCGTACCGCTCAAACACGAGCCGAGGGGGCGGGAGGGGGGGCGGCGGGAGGCGGGAGCTGGGTCCAGTGCGCTCGGCTGCTGGGGGGGTCGGGACCCCCCCCCCAGCAGCAG
Organism: Emiliania huxleyi CCMP1516; assembly: GCF_000372725.1. NCBI lineage: Eukaryota > Haptophyta > Isochrysidales > Noelaerhabdaceae > Emiliania > Emiliania huxleyi. The sequence goes on from NW_005200507.1 coordinate 682,648, forward strand.
CGCTCTGCTGCTGGGGGGGTCAGACCCCCCCCCCTAGCAGCAGGGACGGGCTTAGAAGTGCAGGGGGGGTACCGAGCAATGTGCGGCCGCTCCAGCCCACTGGGAGTAGAAAATACGCCCAAGGGGGCCAAGGAGGCAAGGAGGCGGCGCGGGGAAGCAGCATCAGGTGAGAGCAGGAAGGATGGCGCTTAGGGTCGGCTTTGAACAAGGGTTTCCAGGTTTTAGATCAGTATTGGTGTCGGCACACATCCCCACCAAATAGGTCAGCGGCAGTGCCTCTCTCGCAGGCTGATTTTGGCTGTTTTCGAGCTTGTTTTTGTTTTCAGTCTAGGGGGCCCGACCCCCTCAGAGGCGGCGGGCGGGCGCCCACTGACCGAGAGATCAAAACGGGACGGCCAGAGCTGGCAGGCTGCGAGAACCCATGATCACGCCATCCGCCTCGACGGACATCCACAGCTGCCCCCTGCCCGGCACTTTGGCGGGCGCAAGGGCGCAGCCCGGGGCGAACAAATGTAGTGCGCGAACTGCTGTCTGTGCCTGTTGGTAGTACCATGAGCTCATGAGCATGACTGGTATAGAGCTCTCTGCGAGTGCGTGTACTGGCGTGTATACTGTGTGGTTCTGACTGGCGCGCGCTGTAGCTCCCGCCCGGTTGCAACCGAACCGCCGCGGTTCCCCGGGCTGACGCGGTGATGCGGCAGGCACACGCTCACAACACCCATACAAATACGAGGAGACGATCGGATTGGGGTCCGGCATCAACTTTTTTGTGTTTCCTGTCTTTCACAGCGCTTGGTCAGCAGGGTTAGCGCGTCGGCACCCCTCCACCCCACCGCCCTGGAACGACTAACTTCCCGCCTCGCAGCCACCCAAGCCGCCCCCACCAACGTCGTCACGCTCGAGTCGTTCGTCGAGCCGGGCAAAGACGGTCGAAATCGCGTCATTCGAGAAGAGCAGCCCCTCCGGGTCTCGCAACGCGAAGCGACGGCAACGCGGTGCTGCCTCAGCACCGCTGTCGCCCCCGCCGCTCGCCTCCTCCGCCTCCATCACCCACCACTCGGCGGGCAACTCGGCTGCGGCGTCGCGGCACGCGCCCTCGGCCGCGGCGGCGAGCGTCTCGCCGAAGCGCGGCGTCAGCTCCGCCGGCAGCAGCCCCCGCGTGGTGCGGAGCTGCAGCATGATGAGTGTCGTCATCGCTTCGACGCCCTCCTCACGCACGCCCAGCTCCGCCTGCGCTGCCGCGAAGCCCCTATCGCCGGCGGCGGAGGCCGCCGCGCCGCCGCTGCCACGCGTAGTCAACCGCTGGCCACCCGCAGCCCGATGCTGGCGGCCCGCCCCCTCCGCCCCCTCGAGGCGGCGCACAAAGGCCTCGTATGCGTCCATTCGCCGCGGCCGCGCGAGCCGCACGCCGTCGAGGTGCGAAGTGGCGCCCAAGCCGAAAGCAAAGAAAGGCTCATTGCGCCAATAGGCGGAGTTGTGTTGCGAGCGGTGCCCCTCCCGCCCAAAGGAGGAGACCTCGTACCGCTGCAGCCCGTGCGCCTATCGTGCCACTGACCTGGCTAGGACACGTCTCGGACCCTCTGCCCGCGCCCCGCCGCAGCAGCGCGCGCCCTCAGCACAGCCGACGCCTCACGGTACATCTCCGCTGCGAGGGCCTCGTCGGGCAGCGCCTTGAGCGTGCCCGCCTCCGCCCACCGGCCGTACGCAGTGCGCGGCTCCACCTGACCGGCGGAGGGGAAGAGCGACTCGGCGGGTAGGTGCACAGAGGGAGGCGGTGGCGGAGGCGGTGCTCCGCGCGACCTGAAGGTCGTAGACAGAGATGTGCTGCGCGCCCGTCGTGGCGGCCGCATTGAGCGATCGGCGCCACGAGGCGAGGTCCTCGCCCGGGAGGCCGCCTAGTGGGCTCGGGCTCGCACCTCAGGGGGCGTGCCGAGGCACGAGAGCTGCGCCTCTCGCCGCGGCCTCGCCGATCAGGTCGACGCTCACAGAGCGAAGCGGGCTACCGGCCGAGGACTGCGCCTGCATGAGGATCTCGACGGCGGCGCGCGCCTCGGCGGCGTCGTGGGATCGGCCTGCCGACGTTAGCAGCTTGTCGTCGAACGACTGCACGCCGAGGCTCACGCGCGTGACGCCTGCCTCGAGGAAGGCGCGCAGCCGCGCTACATCGAAGGTGCCCGGATCCATCTCGAGCGTGACCTCGCACCCGTCGGCGAGACCATAGGCGTCGCGCAAGCCGTCGACCAGCCCCGCCAGCAGCGGAGGCGGCGTCAGCGACGGCGTGCCGCCACCAAAATACAGGGACGCGAGTGGCGGAGCACCCGGCTGCCGGCTCGGGCTGGCGGCGATCTCCCGGTGGAGGAGCGCGCAATACCGCTCCGCCGCCGCATCCGCAGCACCCGGCTTGGACCCGACGACAGAAATGGGAAAGTCGCAGTAGAAGCAGCGGCGGCGGCAGAAGGGCAGGTGGACGTAGGCGGCTCGAGGCGTTGCTGGCGGCATTGCTGCGGCGGCCGACGTCGTAGACATTGCAACCACCAGCGCATTTCGCACGCGCTGCCGGCGGTGTGGTAGCCACGCGAGCATGCGGCAAGCTACCACCCCGCTTGAAAGAATTTTACGACGCAACTCCCTCGCAGCTTGAAAGAATTTAAACAAAACAAGTCGCTCTCACAGCAGACAGGCTCGACACAGGTGCGAACTGGCGCGTGCTAGTACTATCCCGCTTGAAAGAAGGCAAGGACTTCGTGCATGCTCGGAGACCCGTGTTTACTTTATGCCCCCCTCCCTGCAAACGCGCACCTCCCAAGGGTCAGGGCTTTCCTGCTCGTAGCCCGTCCCCGAGCATCCGGCCCGCTGGGTGCGCTTCTTAAGGTCGTCTTAGCTCCCCGGCCCTGGGATGGATGTGAGTGAGGTTGCCGACTGCACCAAGTGCTCCAAGTACAACGAAACTCCCTCTCACAGCACTAGGCACGGGACTGGCGCGCACTGGCACTAACACCAAAGAAGAAAGCACAATCGCCCGTATCTTTCTCCAAACGCCGTAAAGACAGCGGCGTTCTGACACGGCGGCGTTCTTGTTCTGACAGCGTCGGCGCTGGCCTGCCTGCTCTTCACGCTGGCCACGCACCATGCTGCGCATCGCGAGCAATCGCGTAACACGGAGGGGCGGCGCCGGCCTTTTCTGGCTTTTTTGCGTCGGCTTTTTCGGATTCTCTCCCGCCTTCCTCTATGGGATTTTTTCTTGAACGTAAAGCGAACAGGTCAGGCGGATTCACGTCGCCAGCGAGTGCTGCAGCACAAACCGCGGCGGTGCAAGGCCCACCCTTGACTGCCGCCCGAGACCGTGCGGCGCGGTGGGAGAAGCGAGCAGGCATGGCTCATTTTCCAGGTTGAACCAGCACGATTTGTGAATGAGAGACTGCGTCGGCGTTCTCAGCGTCGCGAGGGCGAGCCCGTTGCGTTGACGGGTGGGGCGGAGAGAGCTTCCTGCTGCAATAGACGGAAGGCTAAGTGCACTGACAGTGCCGGAACTTTGCCTTTGTGCCCCAACGGTCCCCCTGGTACTTCGAAACATGGGTGCCTCAAAAATCTCTGTAGACCTTGACCCTGCAAGTTGAGCCGCCTCGGAGTCCGCCGGATCCTCCTCGTGATCAGAGCAAGAATCAGACTCATCGACGTGAGTCGCCATGCTGAGCGGTCCGCTGTCAGCCTCAACTACCGCCGCTGCAATCTCGCCAGGTTGAGTGGCGACCGTTGGGAGCGCGAGAGCCAGCGCCGCCGTACCTGGACGGGACCCGGCGGATGAGGCCCTCTCGTCGCGCCGACTGGCCGCGCTCCAGCTGCGAGAGGCTCGGGTAGATGATGTGGAGGAGGATGCCCTCGAAGTGGGAGCTACCCACGGCTCGGCAAGGGCCATCTCCGGCAGGGGCACGTTGGTGCTGCAGACAGAGTATTCGGAGCCCTCGCAGGCTGGTTCCTCAGACACGGCCTCCCTCTGAGCTGTGAGTTTCACCCGGCCGACTTGTTGCGGTTGGCATGTGGTCCTGAGCTGCTCGCGCCATTCTCTGCCGCTCACCAGGCGAGGATGGCGCAGCCGTCCAAGCGAGGAGGATCGGAAGCGACCAACTGGCGCGGACTGGTGCTGGCGGTGCATGGTAGGAAGCGAGGCGCAGGAGAGGAGGACCATGTGAGACAGTTGGGGTCGGCCCGCGTGCCGGTTTTGATCGGGGCGGCGGCCCGGCGAGGTGGTCGCAGCGGACGTTACACCCCCCCCCCCCCACCCCAAACACATACGTTTTTGCGCGCCAAAAAGATTGAACCCACTCCAAGTGCCCCCACGGATTACACTTACCTTCTCGGTCCGCGGTGAGCGGTGTGGGTCCTCTGTTGGAGAGAGTTTTTTTAAACCAACAAGAAATCACGACATTCACAGGTGATTTGGGCTCGGCAGCTTGTCAGCCCTCGGCCGAAGCTCTGCTTCCTGCTCTTCTCTTCTTCCTCCGTGGCGCGTCTGGGGGTCTTCTTCTTCCGGAGCCACGGGGGGAGAGTCCAGTCTCCTCGAGCCTGGAGAGTCTCTTTTGTCTTCACAGTTCAACTTATCAGACCCGGGAAGATGTTGTGGCTCGATTGCTAGATCTGAACATCCGTCACTGTTAGATACAATCTGAACACGCTCATACTTCTCAATCAACGCGGGGACAGGCCAACAGCCAGTGGGACGAACGAGGGCCGCGACGACGGCTCAAGCGGGAGGGGGCGGAGACAGTGGGCACGAGCGAGCGAAGTGGGCGAGGACACTGATGATGCACCCTGAGGATGCACCCTGAGGGAGGGTGTAGAGGATGTAGAGTGTAGAGCACTGTAGAGCTGTAGAGATGTAGAGCGCTCTGGAGCGCTGTAGAGCTGTAGAGCTCTACATCCGCCGCGTGACGATGCGGGTGCGTTGTAGAGCGATGTAGAGCGCGATTTTGCTGTAGAGTTTGTTGTAAGAGGCTCTACAGCCAACCCGCCGGGAAGGCAGTGACTCAAAGAGGTCGAGTCGCACTAATGGGGTGTCTCCGAGCTTACTGGAGCTCTGATGGACGGCCCTGACTATCCCTGACACGTGACACACAGAGAGTCACTCTGACGGCACACAACACCCTATAACTGCGTCATGACCAGCCTGCCATGCGTCGCCGGTGCCGCATTCGTCGCAGTGCTTCTGTAGCAGGCGGTGGACTGTCGGCTGCGAGGACGGTCGCATTTGCGCGAGGCGAGGCGAGCATTCAGACGCGTTGCATGCGCCATGACTCGCGCCAGCGCGTGCGGGAGCTCCTGGCTGAGCGTTGAGTCCAGGCGAGTTGCGCTGGCCACGATCGCTACGCCGAGCCGAGCTGACGCGCCGAGGCGCCGGCCAGTCGCAGCCGTGAGGCACGCCACAGCAGCAGAGGCACCTCCCACCCATTGGGCGGGCACACAGAAGGCCAGGGCAGCACTGGCAAGTGCAACGCGCCTCATGTCGGAGAGCGACCGTGCCTCGTTCGCCGCTTATTATGATGTAGAGTTTGTTGTAGAGATTTCACGTTGTACCTTTCCCACAAACGTTTCGAGTGGCGATCCGCCTTCGCTCTTGCGCTGCTCGCTCGCCCGGGCGGAGGGCATGACCGCCGAGGAGGCGAGTGGGCACCTGCCAGGCCTTCCGCAGGCAGCCTCTTGGGCAGACTGAGGGTCGGCTCTGCGTGGCGTGGCCCGTGCGCTGCGCTGCGCAAAGCTGCATGTGCTGTGGGAGCATCTGGTGCTTCCACTGGGAGGTGCGCGCCGCCTGCAGCTGGTGGAGGGCCGTGCCGCCGTGTGCCTGCTCCGTGGACAGGACAGGGAGGCGGCGCCGCAGCGCCATGGCCTCCGCTGCTTGCCGGTGCAGCACTGTGCTGCCTGGTGAGCAGCCTGCTGGTTCTGTGTGCGGCGTTGGCGAGGCTGCAGTGGCACTGTACTGCATGCCACGGCGAGTGGCGTGCGGCGCGCGCGTCGCCGCGCGTGGCACGGGAGGCGCGAGAGGCGCGGCTGTCGGTCAACCCCGCGGCGCATGCGCGCCGCGGAAGCTGCTCGACAGGCGACTTCATTGCGAACGCGGTCGCCGTTACTCCAACTTTGCTTTGCCGATCAAAAGCGCCCGTCCTTTGCTTTTTAGCCGCCGAAATTTAGCATGCTGCTTTTCTTTATAGGTGCCTCGCAGCTGCGTATTCTCGTATTATCTTCGAGTAAGGTATTGCGTGGGGGGACGGTGCGTATTCTCGTATCACTAGCTCCGAGTAGAGGGGGCGTCTGCAGTTAAGGGGAAACCTGGTACACGGGCCAACCCTCCGAGAGTATTCTTTAGCTCCGAGTAGAGGGGGCGTTCCGCAGCTAGGGGAAACCCGGAGCGCAGAGCCAACCCTCGGAGACCCGAGCCGTGTTATGGCCCTGCGAACGCGCACCCCCGGGGCTAGGGCTCTCTTGCCCGTAACCCGATGCCGAGCGTCCGGCCAACTGGGTGCGCTTCTCAGCTCCCCGGTCCTGGGCGTGAGGTTAATGACTGCACTCCAAGTGCTCCAAGTTGTAGAGCGCCTCTACATCGCTCTACAACGCACCCGCATCGTCACGCGGCGGATGTAGAGCTCTACAGCTCCACAGCGCTCCAGAGCGCTCTACATCTCTACAGCTCTACAGCGCTCTACACTCTACATCCTCTACACCCTCCCTCAGGATGCACCTTCGACTTAGGGAGCGGGGTTCAGCCGCTGGGCGGGCTTCAGGGTGGTGCTCACGCGAAAAGGAATCGACGCGATGTGCAAAGCATACAAGAAGGGGAGAAGGAAGAGGAGAGACGCCAGTGATGATGAAGCAGAGACTAGCGAGACGACGGAGGGAGGCGGGAGCACGACTTTTTGCCTCTTTGGACTTTGCGGAGATCACAGACGCAGCAGGAGGATGCGTACGAAGAGATTAGGAGCAGCAGGAACCCGAGGGACCCGATGTGGAAGACGGCTAGTGCTGGCGAGGACGACCCCGGCTAGTCGCCGACCACACCCACAAAGAACCATGCACAAAGATCGCACGGGCGGGGACCTGTTCCTTTTTGCCCATCGCACAGTAGAGGTGTCCGTTTTTATTTATCTCACCACTCCGCCTCGGGCTGCGACTCCACATAGAGACGGAGGTAGCGCTCTGGCGAGGCGTTGTCCGGGGGAAGATGCTCCGCATATAGGTAGGCGACCTGGGCCGGCTGCCGCAGCGTCGCCCGCAGCAGCGCAGAGTGCCCAGCCTCCTCCTACCGGTGCAAACGTCGAGGCGAGGGTGAGGAGGAGGCCGTGTCGCTCTTCAGCACTGTAGACGCACCTCCTTCACAAAGTGCACAAACTCGAATGCCTCGTCGTGCAGCAGCAGCGTGGCTGGCGTCATGCGGCCTATCCCGCCCGCTGCGTCGGAGCTGTTGTCCAGCGGCGCCTGCGCCTTCACCACCCAGACCCCCTGCCTCGGACTCGCTGCTGCCTTGGCAGCAAGCTCCTGCAGCGATGCCAGCATGCCGGGCGCCATTCTCCCAAGCCGATACGTCAAGCCGGAGCCCCGGTCGCCGGAGCCGATGCCCTGGAGCGGCCCGCCGTCGCTGGCGGGCTTGACGGCATTTGCCGGGTCACCGAGCAAGACATCTACGTGCTTGCCTCCTCGCAGCGAAGCAGTGTCGCAGAGAGGGCACGCCGCCAGATTTCGTGCTGCCCTTGGTACACACCTGCGTGCGAGAGTCTGCATACATGCACGTATGCGAACGGAGAGCTACGGACACAAGAATTATATAACGCACGGGCCCTCAGCGGAGCTGGGAAGAGGACCGCCGCAAGCGGCGTGGCGTGGAGCGGTTGAGCATCCCTCCGGGGGCCCCTCTGCGCCGGGGAGGCGTTGTTGGAGGCTAGGACGCAAGCGTCCGTCGAGCCCTTTTCAAACTCGGGGCCCACTCCGCTACGCTCCGACCCGAATTTGGAGGGCCTGAAAAGTTTAAGGTGTTGCTGCGCAAAAGGGGTCGGACACAGGGCGCAGCTCATGCTAAGAGCTAGAAGGGGAGCTAGAGAGAACGACTACCCTGTCCCTCGTACACCATCCGCCGAAGCCGAGCGGCCGGACTCTCCACCGGAATTTGTTGGCGTGCTGTCGCCGCGTCATCCGGCGGCTCCTCCTCTATGAGACGTCCGGGAGCACGCCCTGCCGTCGCCCTCGACGAGCGCCGCACACCTGCGCGGACAGTGGGCAGACGTTTCCGCCATGTGTCCTCGTGTGCCCGAAGAGCCTCAAGCCGGCGCGCACCGGTGGCAGCGCAGGATGAGGCGGCAGCTGTGGAGGGTTGGGGCGCATTTGAAGGCGCTGGCCCCGACGCGCCATTGACTGGGTCGGGGTGGTTCCTCACCCCTCTGGTTTCTTCAATCAAGCGGGAAGAGTCTGAGCAAGGGGGGCGGATGGGGCTGGCTGCGTCACCTTGGAGCATGAAAGGTTCCTACGATAAGGCTACTCGGGCACGCAGCGCCTTGGCTTGGCCCCCGAGCGGAGAGGCGGTCGACGACGCGCAGCATGACGGTGAGCGCAGCCTGACGACGCGTCTTGATGGACGGATCCTTCTGCCAGCTAACAAGAATTATCGGACGCGCCATGGGCACGGGACTGGCGCTAAACAAGGTTGCAGCGAGAAGCGGCGAGAGACTGCGAAAAGAGATACGAAGAGGCAGACTCCCCAGGGTGGGCGACGGCTAGCGCACCACACTCCTCTCCTTAAAATCCCTGTGGGTGGCGGCGTGCCGTTCTCCCATCCCTCCCTTGGGTTGTGTGTTTTCTTTCTTTCTTTCTTTCTTTGGCGCTAAACAAAGAAGTTCTCGCGCAAACAAATACACAAGTCCTCCCCCCTCGCTTTTGCAAAATCCTGCAAAGGTGGGGACGTGTCTGTCCTCGACCCAGCCCTAGCTTGGGATGTCCGTTGTATTTATTTATTTTATCATACACATTCCCTTTGCTTGTCTGCTTTTTTTATTTCTTTTAGCTGAAACATTGGAAACAAAAAAGAAAGAAGCACGCTGAGGGCGGTGCCGTGACATGGACCTCCTGGCTCGAACTCGTGTGACACTCGTGGAGAGAGAGAGAGAGAGTTCCTCGTCCGGCCATGTATGTGCAAAGACCTTCCAGGCCTGTGGTCGTCGCGGAAGGAGGAGTGCGCACGTCGGCTGAGGCTGCTGCTTGCTGCGGCGCCCGAGGAGCCCGGAACGTCATCGTCCGGCAAGCGCAGCCGCCGGAGAGAGAGAGAGAATTCTTGATACGAAACCACGACGACACACACCAGTCGACTCGCATCGGTTGCCTCCATGAACGGCGGAGCTATTCTCGCGCCCACACCACACCTGGCTCCAACGTGGACACGCCCATAGCTGGGGACACTACTAGGTCACGCATGGCATCACAGAAGTTTTATCTCTGGGCCCCGAAAGGCATCTCTAGCAGTGTCGTTACACATGCCCCCTCCCCTCCTGGGCGCATGCGCCTCACGTCTCGCCAGAGCATAAGCCCTTGGCGTGTGGCGAGACGAGTTTTTCGCCATCGCAGCGAGCAGCAAGCCGCCCGCCGCAAACAGCCGGAGGCCTCGCCGCGGCACTGGCTGCGCCGCGGTCCCGCACCCGTCGACGCAGCTCCCCCCGCGGAAGACCGCGCGTAGCAACGTCTTGACGATCGAGATGAGCGTGCCTGAAGCTCGCCCACCTACTGCCCCTGAGAGTTGGTTATTGAGTGGGATCAGCTCCCCCCCTTGGGATCGAAGCCGCCACAACCTCACACCCAACATCCCAGGCGGGATCAGAAGGGGACTCCACACCGGACACCGCCCGGGCACAGCCCCCCTACCCGTCGGATCGCACAGAGGGCCCCCTCGGAGCAGCCCACACACAATCACGCATCGGCAGAGTTAGTGCCTGAGTCAGGCAGACAGCACAGACAAGGAGAGGAGAGAGAGAGAGGAGAGAGAGAGAGAGGAGAGAGGAGAGGGTGAGGGAGTGTGTACACGTGAGGAGTGGGGAGGGTGTCTGTGGTGGGTTGTAGTCCTACTACGTGGTTAAAACCACGCGCCCCTCAGGAGCTTAAGGTAGAGCTGAGCGTCCTAGACGCCTCGGTGCCTCCCACCGGGTGAGACCATCTCTCTCTCTCTCTCTCTCTCTCTCTCTCTCTCTCGCAGCCGCCGCCCCGACCGAGACACTGAGATTTAGGTTTTGGTTCAGTTTGGTTAGGCACTGCGGCGGCGAGTGGGCGCTCGGCACGGCCGAGAGGCGGCAGTGGCGTTTGCGTGATGAGGCCAGCGCCATCGTCACTGTCTGCTCCCTAATTCCTTGCCTGAATCGCCCTTTTTTATCAAAACCGGCGGTCGCGGACATACGAATGTGATATACATGAGGCTAGTGGCGCCAATCGCTCGCTCCACGCTCGCGCACTCGTCGCGCCTGTGGACGCCATCGGACCTCGTCCAGTACTACGAGTCGCCTTTTGCCAGCTGGATGGACCGGCTCGCGGCGGAGCATCCAGCGCACCCGCTCGCCGCTCGCCGCGACCCGCCAGATCCGTTCCTCTCCATGCTCGGGAAGAAGGGCATGGCTGGCGAGCAGGAGGCGATGCGGAAGCTTTTCCTCGGCCTCGGCCTCGGCGTCGCCGACCTCTCTGCGGAGGCGCGCGGCGACGCGCTGGCTCAGAGGGCTCTCGTGACGGCCGAGGCGATGCGGGAGCGGCCGGACGTCATCTACCAGGCGCCCCTGGCGGCGGGCTCCTTTGCGGGCGTGGCTGACTTTCTGGTGCGCTCCGACCTCCTCGGCCGCGACGAGGCCTCGCGAGGCGACCCGGCTCTCTACACGGTGTGGGACGCAAAGCTGACGCGGCACGTGCGGCCGCAGCAGCTGATCCAGCTGTGCTGCTACGCCGAGATGCTCGCCGAGATGCAGGGCGCGCGCCCGGAGACGGTCTCCCTCGTACTCGGCGGCTCCGCCGCCCGCGTCGCCAGCTTCCGGCTCGCAGAGCACCGCGCGCACTTTGCCAGCCTGCGGCGGCGCTTTCTCGCCTTTCACGCCGGCTTCGACGCCGCCGCAGAGCCGCCGGCCGCGCCGACGCGCTCTGCGCCCGCCGGGCAGTGGCGCGGGCTCGCCGACGCGGAGCTGCTCGCGCGGGACGACCTCCGCCTCGTGGCGCGCCTCTCGCAGCGGCAGGCGGCGCTGCTCTCCGCCGCCGGAGTCCGGAGCGCGGCAGCGCTGGCGGAGCTGCCGCCCGGCCAGGCTGTCGGCGGGGTCGAGCGGGCGGCGCTCTCGCGGCTGCGCGAGCAGGCCTCCCTGCAGCTGCAGGCGCGCGGCGCCCCCGACGAGCCGCCGCCCTACCGCCTTCTCCCGTGGAGCCGCGCCGCCGGCCTCGCCCTGCTGCCGCCACCGTCGCCGTCCGACCTCTTCTTCGACCTCGAGGGCTTCCCGCTCGCGGAGGGGCATGCGCCCGAGGGGCCGGCCGCGCCGCCGGAGAGGCTCGCCGACTTCGCGGCGAACGGCGCCGCGGACGAGGCGGCGCGCGGGCGCGAGTACTTGTGGGGCGCGGCGACGCGGGGCGGACACGTCGCGGCGAGCGCCGCGGCGGGCGGCGGCGGCGGCGTCGGCGCGGCGCTCTTCGAGAACGACGACGAGTTTGTGGCGTGGTGGGCGCACAGCTACGCGCAGGAGAAGGCGGCTCTCGAGGGCTTCGTCGATTGGGCGGTCTCGCTCAAGCGGTCCGAGCCGCGCATGCACATTTACCACTATGGCGCGTACGAGGTGTCGGCGCTGCGGCGGCTCGCGATGCGGCACGCGACGCGGGAGGCGGAGGTTGACGAGCTGCTGCGCGGCGGCGCGCTGGTGGACCTGTACGCGGTGGTGCGGGGCGGGCTCCTCCTCGGCACCGAGAACTACTCGATCAAGTCGGTCGAGAAGCTCTACCGCGGCGGCGGCGGAGGAGGCCGCGACACCGCCGTGGCCAAGGGCGACCAGTCCGTGGTGGTCTACGACGCGTGGCTCGAGGCGCCGGACGGGAGCGACGCGGCCTCCTCCGCGACGCTCGCGAGCCTCCTCGAGTACAACCGCGACGACTGCATCTCCACCAGGCAGCTCGCCGACTGGGTCTGGCGCTTGCGCACCGAGCACCCCGCCGCCCCGCCCGCCGCCCCGCCCGCCGACGCCGGGCCGGCCGCCGACGATCCGTCGGGCGGCGCCGCCGCCCCCGCCGCCGCTCTGTCGGAGAGGGCGGCCGAGGAGGCGGCCGAGGTGGAGGAGCTCGAGCGCCTCCTCGCGTCGTCCACCGAGTGGCCCGAGGGAAGCCCGCTGGCGAGCGAGCAGGTCCGCTCCACCCTGTCGGCGCTGCTGCACTTCCACAAGCGCGAGGCCAAGCCCGGCTGGTGGCGCCGCTTCGACTGGCTCGCCGCGGCGCCCGAGGCGATGGTGGAGGACGAGCGCACCCTCGGGATGCTCCGCCGCACCGGCGCACCGCCCTACAAGACGAGCCCGCGCAAGCGGCGGATGGTTTACGAGTACGAGGCGGAGCCGCAGCCGAGCAAGCTCGAGGCGGGCGCCGCCGTCGTGCTCTGCCAGCACGGGGGCGGCGACGCCGACGATGGCGAGCGGGCGGGAGGGGTGGGCCTTCCCGCCGCCTTGGTGACGGCGGACGCGGCCAGCGGCACCTTCGGCGTCGAGTGCTCCGTCGAGCCCGCCGGGTGCATCTCCCTGCTGCCCGACGAGTACGTCGACGCGTCCCCCATCCCGGCGGCGGTGCGCGCGGCGGTGCGCTCGCTCGCGGAGCGGCCCGAGGAGCACACCGCACTCAGCTGCTTCCTCGCGCGCCGCCCGCCCCGCGCGCTCCAGGGCGGCGCCGGCGAGCCGGCGGCGGCCGCGTCGGTCTCGTCGGTCGTGGGTGCGGCGCTGCGGCTCGAGAGCGACTACCTGTGCGTGCAGGGGCCGCCCGGCACGGGCAAGACGTTCGTCGGCTCGCGCGCGGCGGCGGCGCTGATCGCAGCCGGCCGGCGCGTGGGCGTGCTCGCGCACTCGCACGCCGCGGTGCACAACATGGTCGAGAAGACGATCGGGGCGCTCTCGCGCGCGGGCGCGCGGGGCAGGGTCGTCAAGATTGGCGGCGACAAGGAGGAGGCGGCGCGGCTGCAGCGCGGCTGCGGCGAGGGGCTGCGCGTGGAGCGCGTGGCGAGCGCGTCGGCGCTCAAGGGCGAGCCGCTCGACGAGGACGTGCTGCTCGTCGGCGGCACGGCGTGGGCCTTCTCCAGCGAGGCTCTCGCCGGCCAGGTCGACGTGCTGCTGGTGGACGAGGCGGGACAGCTGCCGCTCGCAAACCTGGTCGGCGCTTCGCGCGCGGCGGACAGCCTCGTGCTGCTCGGCGACCAGATGCAGCTGCCCGCGCCGTGCGAGGGCACCCACCCCGCCGAGTCGGGCCGCTCCGGCCTCGAGTACTTGCTGCGTGGCGAGCCGACCGTGCCGCCGTCGCTCGGCGTCTTCCTCTCCGAGTCGCACCGGCTGCACCCCGCCCTCTGCTCGCTCGTGTCGGAGCTGGTCTACTCGGGCCGCCTCTCCTCGCACGCCTCGGCCGCCCGCCGCTCCCTCGCGCTCGGGCAGCGGCCGCCCGCAGCCGGCTGCCCGCCTCGCTTGCGCCGCGCCGCTGGCGTCGAGTGCGTCGACGTCGAGCACCGCGGAAACAGCCAGTCGTCCTCGGAGGAGGCGCGCGTGGTGGCGGAGCTGTGCGATGAGCTCCTCGGCGCCGACCTGCTCGACGGCGGCGGCGCGCCGCGCGCGCTCCGCTGGGAGGACATCGTCGTCGTCGCGCCGTACAACGCGCAGGTCCGCCTCCTGCGCTCGGTGCTCGGCCCAAAGGCGCGCGTCGGGACGGTGGATCGGTTCCAGGGGCAGGAGGCGCCGGTCGTGCTGCTGAGCCTGTGTCACTCCGACTTCGCGGCCGCCGACACGGCGGACGCCGGGCTCGAGGGTGAGGCGGCCGCCGCCGGCGGCGGCCGCGGCCTCTCGTTTGTGCTGAACCCGAACCGGCTCAACGTGGCGCTCACGCGCGCGCAGTGCCTGGCGGTGGTGGTCGCCTCGCCCCGCCTCGCGGAGGCGCCGGTGCGGTCCGTGCGGCAGCTGCGCGAGGTGAACTTCCTGGCGCGCATCCGCGAGGTCGGCGGGGCGACTCCCGAGATCGACGGCGACGAGCCGCCCCTCGGCGGGGGCTAGGCGCAGCTCTCGCTAGCTCTCCTTTTGCGATGCCGCGTGTGTACAGCTACAGGCTGCCGTACTTTATACCACGTTCCGATGTGTAAACAGAGGTGTCTCTTCTACCTCCCCGCTTACGTAGCGGTGGCACTTGGAGTGCACTCCGGCAACCTCACACCGGGCCATACAGTGGGTTGCGGGCATTCGATATAATAATAGAAAGCGTCGCATAGATTAAGAAACCACGCCGAGCGATTTCTGCAAAAATCTAAGAAACCACGGCGCGCCGCAGGCGCGGCTCCGAGAAAAGGCCAGAGACGAGTGTGAACGGGAGCTCCCAGCTCGTCCTCTGGGGGCGGGGGCGCGGGGGCCCCCGGAGGCACCGTGCGCCGCGCAGCAGTGCGGAAACGGGGCTCCGGCTCCGTTAGTCTCCGTTAGCACCAACTTCCCGATTAAGCTAGGTTAATCAGAGGGCAGATTTGGAGAGATCTCGAGGAGTACATACAGATAGACCCTCCAACCATCAGAAAACTCCGACCTGATCGGTCGTACTGACCGCCGACAGATCACTCCAGACAGCAGACAGGCCGACGTCTGCACGCGGCCGACACTCTCTCTCGCGGCCGGCCGGGCGAGAGGCTTGACACGATCCGACCCTGCGACCCTGACGCTGCTGCTCTAGCTATCAGACATGCACTGCTGACTGCTGCCACAATGTGCGACCTGTGCTGGCCCACTTGGCGGCCTTCCCGGTCAGTGGTGAGGCGCAGTTCAGAGCTGTCGATGGCGCGATGCCGCACTGGTCCCACATCGGTGACACGAGACCACCACGTTTGCCGGTCCAAGAGAGAGGCACCGGCGCTGTCCTGAGAAGGTGCGTGGTCCCTCTTGACTGCCCATGCGCGCGAGGCTGCGTAGGCATAGCCTCGAGAGTGCCAACAGCCAATCCGAGGCGACGCGCATTGCGTCAGAAGCGTGCACGCAGCTGGAAGGACACCTTCCTACTGGCCGTACGATCAGGTCGTCACTGAATGCTTGATACTAAGGCCGCGAGCTATGCAGGCGGTCAGTTGTGCATCATGGCACGGTCAGCAGCGCCGACAGGCTGTCGCAAGGCGTGATAGCATGGCCGCAAGTACGCCGGATTCCCATGAAAACAAGTAAAAATGCGCAAAAAAGAAGAGGGAAAAATCGAAAAAATCGGCGCCTGCGGCGGGCCATGGGACCCCATCGCCCCCCCGCACGGATACCCTCTAGGGCCCTCGCGCCCCCCAGAGAGCTCGTCAAGATTTCTCTTCGCCTGCGCGGCGCGCGCACTTGGCATTTTGCACACCGCTGTTTATACTCGTTTATTCACGAGGCGACCCCACTTGGAGCACTTGGAGTGCAGTCATTAACCGCACATCCAGGGCCGGGGAGCTCAGAAGCGCACCCAGCGGGCCGGATGATTGGCATCGGGTTGCGGGCAAGAGAGCCCTAGCCCTGGGGGTGCGCGATCGCAGGGAAAGGGCCGTAAAGTAACCTCGTTTGCAAGTCTGCGGTGTTCTGATGAGTGAGAGGTGTGGATGGAGGCGTGTGCGTCTTGAGTCGGTGGCAGACTGGCTGGCGGCATCGGATTAGTGACCGCAGCTCTACCATAAATGTCTGACCAAGCGCAAGCGGACTCGCACAGCGATTCGCTGTGCTCGTCCCAAGTTCGCGGCGGCAGGCATCTCCTCGTCCTCTCCTCGGCGGGCAAGCCCATCTTTTCGCTGCAGCACGGCGACGAGACGTCCGTCGCCGATCTTGCCGCGCTTGTCGCCGCAATCGTGTCCTTTGTGCAGCGCGGCGGCGACGAGATCCGGCACGTGCGTGCGGGCGCGACCTCGCTCGCCTTTCTCGTGCGTGGGCCGCTCTATCTCGTCGCCTCCTCCTCGTGCGGCGATACGGTGCCCTACCTCTCCCGCCAGCTGGCCGCACTGCACGCGCAGCTCCTCTCTGTCCTCACCTCAAAGGTGGAGGAGGTGTTCGCGCGCAACGCCGGCTTCGACCTGCGCTCGCTCCTCGGCGGCACCGACCGCGCTCTGCAGAGGATGCTGCGCGGCGCCACCTCCTCTCCCTCGCTGCTGCTGCAGGCGCCGCCCGCGATGCGAGCACCGCCGGCGCTGCGCGGCGAGCTCACGCGAAGGCTGCGGCGGAACCGGCCGGCGCCGCTCCTCTTCGCCGTGCTGCTCGGCCACGGGCGGCTCCTCACGGCGCTGCGCGGCCAGCGCGCGGCGCTCGGCGCATCGGACCTGCTCCTCCTCCTCAACGCGATCTCCGAGGCGGCCGAGGGCGGCGAGGGCGGCGGCGAGGGGAGAGGCGGCGAGGGCGGCGGCGGCGAGGGGAGGGGCGGCCGGCAGTTTGCCGACGACCAGTCGCAGTCCTGGCTGCCGCTTTGCTTGCCGCACTTCAATGAGCGCGGCTTCTTGCACGCGCACGTCTCGACCGTCGGCCAGCACCTCCGCCTCGTCCTCCTCTCGCCCGACCGCGACGCCTTCGCTCCCCTCGCCGCGCACCGCGACGCCTTTGCCGCCTCGCTCGCCGCCCTCGCGCCACCCGCCGCCTCCGCGCTCGCCGCCGCCCTCGCCGCGCCCTCGCCGCCGCTTGAGGCGGCCGGCGTGCCCGAGCTGCTGCACTACGCCTACACGGCCACCTCCCTCGGCCAGTCCACCTCGCCGCTCCTCCCGGCCGGCAGCCCGTACGCCGAGCCGGCCGCACTCGAGCGGCTCCTCCGCCGTTACCAGCGCGCGCAGGCCCGCACGCACGCCAAGGGCAGGGACGGCCCGGCGCACGAGTATTTTGCGGCCTCCGACTCGGAGCTCGTCGTCGCGTGGCGCGGCGCCGGCTTTGAGCTCTACGTGGCGCTCTGGCCGCTGATACAGCTTCCGGCCGCGGCCGCAGCGTGCAGCCAGCTACTGCGCTGGCTGCGGCGGGAGGAAAAGGCCCTCTTCCTGACGTACACCAAGTATTGAACACCCACCCTGGGTTTTTACTTAAGTGTTAAGAAGTCTCTCCACAGAGAAGTGTACTTGAGCGAGTGAGCTTGTGTACCTTGTTACGTAGTGTCCTTGTGTGGTTTCTTCTCTTTCCTCGTCGCGAGGAGTCGCACTCTGTCAGGGGAGACAGACGCAAAACCGTGCACGTATAGCGTACCGCGAAGGTACAAGGTTCTCCCCACACTCTGACGTCTCTCTGACCTGACTGTCAGTCTGACGTATCTGAGACTGAGAGTGAGACGTGAGAGTGAGTTTTTGAGTACTGGGAGAGTGTAGTGTGAGTGTGTGTGTAGACCTAGAGTCCTAGACGTGAGGCGGAGAGCCGGGAGGTGGCAGGTGCGGGCGAGTCCGCGCCCTGGTCTTGCTCGGTTCTCTCTCACCCTCTCAGCAGCTCGAGTCGTCCCTCGAGGAGACGACCGAGAGAAGATAGCGCTTAGCGGTTAGCGCAGAGGCCCCCCCGGAACGCGGCGCTATACGCGGGCGCGGTTGACCTAAGGTAGTACCTAAGGCTGCCCGCGTGTATGTGCGGCCTGAACCTGTTCGTGGAGCGATTTTGGTTTGTTTGCGGGCACGCGTGACGCACGTGTGTACGTGTCCAGTCTCCACACTCCAGTCAAGTGTACGTTACTTTTAGCTTACTGGGAGAAGGGGGACTCTCTCTCTCCAGTGTATGGTTAGGAGAGTGTGTATGTGAGAGCGGGAAAAGGAGTGGAACGAGAAGGCGCTCAAGAAGAAGCCCGTACTTGTAATTTGAAGAGACAGAATGATTGACGATATGGAAAGCAGAGGGCGCATGGCAAGCGAAGGAACCTTCCATCCCGGCCGGCGGTGGTTCGAATCCACATGCTAGTCCACACATGTGACTCATGAGCCGAGCGAGGGGGAGGGGTGTGAGAGGCCTGACATCTGAAGCTCACCCAATGGAATTCACAAAAGAGGAAGTGAGGAACTCCGACCCACACCTGGATATGGATGGATGATTTGCTGACTGAACAAGCTCCTCTCGACTCTCGCTCGTGGCACGATCGGTCCACAACTGCCACCACCGACGACATCTCCAAGCACCAATGTGCGGATCACAGTAGCCCCGGGACGGGGGGGGGGCGGGCCTCACCCGGGACTCACCCCGAGACCCCACCCCGGGACGCGCCGGCTGCGGGTGAGGCCCCACCCCCGGGGCAGTGAGGGGCAGGGGCGGGGCGGAGCTCCTCAGAGTGAGGGGCGCCCCGGGTGCCCCCCCACCCCCGCCACCCCGCCCCCCGGGCACCCGACCCGCCCTCAGCTCTCAGCTCCCCACCACGCAAGGTGCAGCGGACCGACCTGGTGGGCAAGCGGATGATCATGAAGACCTTTGGCGGCCATGGCACCTTCGTCGGAGATATCGTCTCTTACGACCCGGAGACGGGATGTTACCAGCAGGTCACCTATGAGGACGGCGACAAGGAGGGCTTCTCGCGAGCCTCTGTCCAGGCTGGCGTGCGGCGATTCCAGGCCCAGGCAAAGTGATGCGATCCGTCTCGCCGAGGCGCGCTTTTTTGCGTCCGCCTCGGTAGATGTTAGAGACTTTGTGCGTTTGGAGCAGTGCGGACTGTCTGTGCAGAGTAGAGTGGGGTCTCACCCGTTTATTAGTTTATTTGTAGTATTGTTCTGTGTGAGCGGTGGTACGCCGCACAGGCCGCTCTCCCTCGCCTCGGCGGTGTGCGGGTGGTGCCGCGGCGTGGCGCGGGCCGGGGGCGCGCGGTAGGCGTACGGGGCCGCGTGCGCGTGGCCCGCCCGTGGTGCCCCTGGCTGGGTCGGGCAGCGAGCACCCCCCCGGGACGGCGCATCGCGAGTGAGGTCCCGGGGTGGGGCAGGTGAGGGAGGGGGCGGGGACGGCCAGGCCCCGGTGAGCCCCGGGTGAGGCCCGACCCCCCCCCCGTCCCGGGGCTACTGTGATAAGCACACAAGGAGATGATGGAGAGGCAGATGGTACATGTGGGATTTTGTTCGGTCCATGGGGAAAAAGAAAGTCTTTCGAGCGGGCTGCAGACTTGTCATCTTGGCTGTTCGATGTCTGCTGGTTATGCTTCTGCAATCTCCTTCACTGCCGCAGGCATCGCGGTGGGCGCATCGCTTGCATCGCTCGCGTACAACACATTCCGCATCGCGGAGCGACAAGGCAGCGATTTGATGATGGCAGAGACCACGGCGCAAAAGCTCGAGACCGCGGCTCAGAAGCTTGAGGAGATATACGCGGCCGCCGTCGCGGACCTCAGCGCCGTGCGCCAAGAGCTGACGGCGACGGCCGAGCTTCGTCAGGCACTCGAGCAGGCGACGGCAATAAAACTCAAAGGCGAGCTCCAGGCCCCTTCAACGGCGGCGGCGTTCCCAGTGAATGTCGAGCAGAGCCTCGCCAAGCAGGACACGGCGGCCGAGGCGGCGGCCGAGGCGGCGGCTGACGAGGCTGCGGTTGCCGAGGCGGCAACGGAGGCGGCTGCCGCCGACGCAGAGGCGGCTCTGCACGCGCGGTGCGACTCGCTGTTTGTCGAGCAAGCCTTCGCCCAACTGCTCGAGACGCTCACCGCGGCGCTCTCGTCCGGCCGCGGCGCACCGGAGCAACTCCTGTGGCGCGCCGCGCGGGCGTGCAAGAAGCTCGCCGAGGCGGAGGACCCGAAGTCGGAGGTGCGGATGGAGCACTTGCGCGACGGGCTCGAGTACGCCACGCGCGCGCTCGAGGCGGCGCCCGAGCTCGGCGCCGCGCACAAGTGGTACGCCATCCTCCTCGGCACGAGGCCCGGCTCGACGGCCGACAAGATCAAGTCGTCCTTTGCGGTCAAGCAGCACTTTGACCGCGCGGCGGAGCTCGACCCCGCCGACCCCACCTCGCGGCACCTGGTCGGGCTGTGGTGCTACGAGGTGGCGAGGCTGTCGTGGCTCGAGCGGAAGGCGGCGAGTGCGCTCTTCGCGTCGCCGCCCGAGGCGACCTACCAGGAGGCGTACACGCACCTCTCCCACGCCGAGCGGCTCGAGCCTGGCTTCTACGCAAACAACCGGCTCCTGCTCGCAAAGTGCTGCTCGGAGATGGGCCAGAGGCAGGAGGCGCGGGACTGGCTCGCCGAGTGCCTCGCGATGGAGCCGCGCGACGCCGACGACCGCAAGGCGCTGCAGGAGGCGGCCAAGCTGCGCTATTGAGCTCTGAGCTCCACAAAGGGGCGGCGCGTCGTGTCTTGGGTGTCGATCTTGGGTGAGCTTTGGTGGGCGCGGCGGGGATCGCGGGAAGGGAGGCAGGCGAGCACGCACAGGGCCAGTGCGGCCAACACATGCGAGTACATACAGTATCAGTAACCTGGAAATTCGAACGTCGCGTGGGATTATCCTCTAGGACTCGTATATGTTATACGTTTATGTTGGGTCATTATACATTAACAAGAAACAGGGTCCCTCTAGCTCTCTACACACCGCTCTTGACCGAAGTCTTGAGGCGCTTGTGACTCTGTGTGCGCATGCATCCAGGAGTGTGTCAAACCCTCTCTTAGACACCATTGGCATTGCGCATGGCTTGTGGCCTTGGGAGTCCCCCCCCCCCCCCCCCCCGCCCAGACCCCAGACAGCCAGAGCTTCTTGTATGTTTTGTAATGACCAACATCAAGAAGACAACGGCTGCTCAGGCGGCCGCTCAGGCCGCTCAGGCGGCCGCTCTCGGACGGTACAGGTTGGTCACCCTCCGCTTGGTTCTATCCAGTATCCTCGCGGCGACTGGTACACCTTGTACTGGGATGGCAGCTCGGCCGACAAGGTCGCAAGGCGCGCTGTCTTCCCGACGCTCGAGCACGACGACCACGACCCCGGCACCCTCGCAGAGCGCATCAGGCGCGACAAGCGCGAGCGGTCCGACCGTCCTCCGACGACTCCTCCTCCGACCAAGACTCATGCGGCTCCGGCTCTACTAGCGAGGCGAATGACATATTCGACACCCTCGGCGACCATCTCGGCTACGGTTCCGACTCCGGCTTCGGCTGGTAGTCGACAAGCTGCCGAGCCCAAATCACTGTCAGTGCCAGATTTCTTGTTGGCTTCTAAAAATCTCTTTCTCTCCAACATCCGTGTTCTGTGTTGTTTTGTTACGGGAGGAAGGGATGTCGTTTCTTTTTCCGAACCCTGTCGAACGGGTGAACATGTGTGTTTTATTTTTGCTTGGGGCGGACATCATGACGGGGTAGTAGGGTAGGTCTTGTAGGTCTGGGCCCTCCCGTCGGGGTTTTCCCTCTCTTCACGCTGGAATTTTCAAACAAAATTCAAGGAATTTTCACAGCAGAACAAAGAAATTTTCCGGGGAAATCACGATGTCAAACGTGGTCCCCAAATGGGTGATCTGATGCTTGTAGGGCCTGAGAGTGGCCTGCCATGCCACAGGGAAGGTCTCCTGGTCTGTGGTTGCAGGAGAGTACCACACCATCCATCACTTTAGTTGGTATAGTACCCCACCTTCACCCATCCACTATGGAGCACTTGGTCTTGGAGTGCAATTATCAGCCTCACATCCAGGGCCGGGGGGCTAAGTCCTAAGAAGCACACCCAGCGGGCCAGATGATCGGGATCGGGTTGCGGGCAAGAGAGCCCTAGCCCTGGGGGGGTGCGCGTTCGCAGGGAAAGGGCCGTAATGTAAACATGGGTCTCCGAGAGGGCTCCGTGTACCGGGTTTCCCCTTAACTGCAGAACGCCCCCTCTACTAGTTTCCCATAAGTAGGGTAGGTAGGTAGGTAGGTAGGTAGGGGCAGGGGAGGGGCCGGCCAGGGTTTTGCAGAATTTCATCATGATGTCCGCCAAAAATAAAGTAGAGCTCTACCTCCGGTGCACAAAAATGAGCGGAAATTTTGGGGAGTCGTCTCAGTCTCACGTGAATTCGTCCCTGTCTCACTCTCAGCGTCTCAGCGGTGTCTCAATAGATCCAGCACTCCGTCTCAACACTTCCGTCTCACTTCCGTCTCTGACTGCCTTCTCGTCCGTCTCAGCGCGGCAGGCTCCCGAGAGTGCCGAGATTGCCCAAGATAACCCGTGCAACCTCATGAGGTGGTCGGGGCACTGTGTCTGGTTCCCCAGAGTACACGAGATGTCCACCGAGAGGTCGGAGGACGTGTCCACGAACTTCCGGGACACCTGCGGGCCGGCCATGACCCAGATCGGCGAGCACACGTGAGCTCGGGAGTTCGCCCTGCGCAACCCGGCCGCCAACTGCGTGCACTTCGTGTCTCAGTGACAAGACTGACACCTGCTACCAGCTTTCGATTCAAGCTTGCCCCGC